>NC_134083.1:97055857-97363089 GCF_000715075.1 Nicotiana tabacum | reverse complement strand
AATAGTACATTGAAAAAAGATATGATTGCCTGTTATTTAGAAGATTTTGGACTAGTTCAAAAATTAACCGTAGCATGGGTAGATACAACCTTGACAAATTGAGAATTAAAGATATGATCATGAGGGTTGGATATTTCTATATTAGTTATGTATTAGACTAAACAAGAAAATTAACATGAGATTGATATGTCATTATTATAGATTGAATGAAGATAGTCGTATGGACTGCTCGAGGTGACGTGTTTGGTATTTCGGCACGAGTATCGTGAGTAGTAATCTTACCGCAATATGTGTTTTCGTAACCTGCATGGTTTATACTATATTTTGAAAATAAAATGTGTTACCAAATATTTGAAATTGCATGTGGACAAGTCCTTTACTTGATATGGTACTGAATAGTTTACTTGAGACGTTTACAGTTATTTAAAAGGTTCTCACTGTTACTAGACATATCTTACTATCACTTGAGATATGATTACCGGTACTAGAATTTGGATTACATGATTTGATAAGAATTGAAATACCTTGTACTATTTTGAAAATGCTTCCATGTGAATATTTACTGTTTACAAAGAAAAGTATAAATGGGAGGAAACTTTGAAGGATCCCGTAGCTAATGCCGGGTTCGTTAGACCTGGTGCACCATGTATTTACCGATTACCGAGTACAGTTATAGCCCTCGCTAGTGGGAAGGCAGAACTAGCATATAGTTACAGTTTTTCCTCGAGCAGGGACCTACAGTTATATTTGACTCCTTTCACGAAGGGTCCACAGAGTGATACAGATTACATGATCCTTTCTTGGAAACCTCCCAAACATGAATGTTGATATTAAACAGTGTTTACCGAGCTTATTACCGAATTATCAATTGATTTATATTACAAGAAACACATGATGAGACTGATTATTGTTTATTATTTCTGTAAGGGTATTCTTACGATATTTTCTGTTTAATATACTAGCTTATTTTCTAACTTGTCCCCTTTAAAAATGGTTGTGGTTAAGTGTTATTACTCACTGAGCTAGCGACTCACTCCCCGCTATTATTTTTATAGAGACAACAGTAGACGCAGGTAAGGATTCCGTTAATTAGAGTACACGAGTTGGTAGTTCCTGGTGAGCCCCGCATTTATTCGCGTGGGCAAAAATTATTATTTATTTGTTATAGTCTCTTTCTTGAAACTCTTAGAGTCACTCCATAGTCATTTTTATGAGTGTCATAAGTATTCTTTTATTGATATAGACTCGTGATTCGTATTAGACTTTCCTATGGTATACTTAGAGAAGAAGTTAGTATTATTGTGTTGGAAATATCTCGTGAATGAGAATTATAACTTGTTTGGTCGATATAGGTTGGTTGTGTTGATTTCTAAGACATGTTTATTTTTGGATAGTCCTAAAACAGGAGAAACTCTGTCCGATTTTCTATAAATTATCGATGAGGCTTACTTGAGAGCACTTGCTCCTAAGTGCCTATCATTATCCTAAATTGGGTCGTGACACTTCCCCCTTCAGGTCCTTCAACACTTCACATCTCTCACGTCACACGATCATCTGCACACACACACATTATGCATAATCCACAACTCACACACTGCACTATATAATACACTCACTTTTAGCATTTAAGGGAGAAGAAAAAAAAACCTAGAGCTCTAGCATCCAAAAGCTGCGCATCAGCTTCATCCTTTAAGAAAAACAACAGCTCTTTCCTCTTCAACCAAAACACCAAGTGTTATCCATGAAAATACAGCCATGAACCTCCTTTAGCCACCAGCTAAACACCATCAAAATCAGCCCCCTAAAGCTCCCAAAACAGCCCATAAATATCCCCTCTTTCAACCTAAAAAACGCCGCCGAAACAAGCTCTCAAACCCAGCAAAAATCCATCCAAAACTATCCCCAAATCTTAGCCAAAAACCAGCTGAAAATCAACTCTAAAACACCCGAAAATATCAGCCAAAACACAGCTCAAACAGATCCAAAATACAGCTGCATCGCACCACAAAACCCACGCCACAGTAGCTTCAAAACAGTCCCGAACACTGCTGCGTTTCTGCTTTAGAAAGGTCAAATTGATCTCTTTCTTTTCGAATTCCCGATGAGTTGCGAGGCTGCCGGAGAGGTGGTTCTGAGGTCGTTCGAGGCGCCGATGTCGTTGGCAAATATTCTGGTCAAGAGTTGTCTAATTTTCAAGTTGGTTGTAACTTAGGCTCAAATTCAATACAAAGGTCTGATATTTTAACTCTTCCGCCTATTTCTTTTTTATCAACTTCAATAATAGCTGCTACTTTGGTTCAGTTTCTCTTTGTTTAAATGTTTTGATTTCAATTTTGCGTTTCTATGTGGTTAGTTAGCTTTATGCTTCATCATCTTAGTCCTCAAATCACACATAATAATATCAAAACCACGAATCGTCGATCAAGATCAATCACTTAAGTTCATAAACTTCAAACTTCGAATCAAGCGTCCGATTCAAGCCTAACCAATCAGGAATGAATCCAAATTTGGCATACAAGTTCGAAATGACATATCGAACCTATTCTAACTCCCGGAACAATAATCCGAACCAGATAACATAAAAGTCAACTCTTGGTCAAACTTATGAACTTTTCAAACCTTTAAATTGCCAACTTTTGCCAAATAGTGCCAAAACCTTTTAGAAGCCTCCAAATTCGGGCATACACTCAAGTCCAAAATCACCATACGGACCTAACGGAACCATCAAAACTCCGATTCGAGGTCAAATACACAAAAGTCAAACTTGGTCAACTCCTTCAACTTAAAGTTTCTAAAATAAAAATCATTCTTCCAAATCAATTCTGAATCACACGAAATCCAAAATTGACGACACACGCAATTTATAATACATCATATGAAGCTACTCATGTCCTCGAACCATCGAACGGAGTGCAAATACTCAAAACAACTGATCGGGTCGTTACATGGAATGTAGCTTCCATGTAGCTTCAGTTGGAAAGTTATTATGGCAATTAAATGAGAAAAAAGATCTCTTGTGGGTGAGATGAGTGCATGGAGTATACATAAAGCAAAATGAAAATATATGGGATGATAATCCTCCAATCGATAACAGTTGGTACTACAGAAAATTGGATACCCTTAAGAGTGGAATGATGCAATGGTACCCGAACAGTAGATATCAACTTACAACTAATGGGGAGTACTAACTAAGAGCTATAATGTTATGCTAACATGTCTAGAAAGATTAAAGGAGGTTGACTTAATCTGGAGCAAAGCAATGCAACCTAAGCACAGGTTCATTGTTTGGTTAGCCAACCAGAACAAGGTGCTCACAAAAAAGAGGCTCCAAAGGCTCCATATTCCAGTGGCAGATAATATATGTTATTTGTGTGATGAAGGAAAGGCAAAAAATCCACAGCACCTATTTGTAGAGTGTGCATGGATAAGTGAAGTTAGGCAAGGTCTCAGTAATTGGTCTGGAATATATATAACTAACAAGGGGTCACACAATAGTTGCAGTGGATGAAAAATAGGAGATGAAGAAAGAAGTGGTGGCAGCCATTTAGCGAGCAATGATAGACGACACATGGCAAGCAAGGAATTGAAGAATTTTTAGACGCACCAATGTGAATACACAGTTTGCAATTCCACAGATACAGAAAGAAGTCAAAATTAGACTAGAGAGTATACAAACATCAAAGAAAGCAAAAGAAATTGTCAAAGTCGGTCCCAGAAATTATGTAATTAGTTAGGTATTGTTTATGTTTGTTACTGTTTCTATTAGTTTGATTAAATAGAGGATGTGTTTTCTTGTTGGTTGATTGGAGGCCTGGATGTAGCACCTTGAAATGGAGGTTGCCAACATAGGCGCTCATGACTTGTACAAAAATTGGTTGTTAATGGTAATATTTCATATTTATTACCACAAACAAATGTTAAAAAGAACCATAAGAAAAATTAGATATGAAGATTTATAAAGACCCTCAATCGACCAGTACCAAAAATTACCAATCTTGAAGATAAAAACTAAATTTCCAACAATTATTCTTACTAAAGTTCCATCCATCAGTGTAATAATTGCGGTTGTCAAGTGGATTTTTTTCTATGGGTTCTTTCGGAGGCCAGTACTAGAGATGAGTTTCCAGTACCATTTTCCTCCACAAAAACATAGAAGAAGGCATAAATTATTTTTTAAATATAAGTTTTATTTCAAAAAAATTAAAATTCTATATCCAAATTCACACCCTAAATCAAGTATTTTGACCTATGTACACCGAATTATGCCAAACAAAGTAGAGCAAATATGAGACAAAGTCAATTATAAACATGATCATGCTTGTTATTTATTTCAATTTATTTGTATTTTATTGAGCGTAAAATAATTTATGTTTTTTATTTTTAATATTTTGTTTTAAATTGCTTTGTATTTTAGTATTTAAATTTTGATTTTATCTATTATCATGTAAATTGCTATTGTAAATTTTACTATGTTAACATTTGGTTTTTCTAGAAACGCAATCATAGAAACTGCTACCTACAAAATATGACGAATTAGTTGAGTTCTTTAGGAATTTTGACACTTAAGTTGTAGAAGCTCTTGTTTTCTCTTTTTCGTTTTTCAACATCAAATTTATCACCTTATCAAGATTAAACTAGTCTATCCTTTCCTTTATCTTTTTCTAAAGTCTTACAACATAGCAATTTTGTCACGATCCCAAATCTCCCATAGTAGGATGTCGTGATGACACTTATTCTCTAAGACTAGGTAAGTCTAACATACATAAAGAAATTGCGAAAGTAACAACATAACTTCAAATTAAACCATCTATCTAACATAATGGAACTCAACAATACCGCAAACAATAACTCCCAAAATCTAATGAGACTGAGTCATAAGCTCTACACGAGTATACTGAAACATCCCTAATGTGTCACGGTCTAAATAAAGAGTATGCAATAGAAAAACAAGGACAGAGGGTGACTCCGAGTCCTGCGAACGCCGGCAGACATACCCTGAACTCTCCGATCTGAAAGCTCTAGTCACTGGTGCCTAGCATGATATGAGGTGCCTAGATCTGCACAAAAAGATGTGCAGAAGTATAGTATGAGTACATCACAACGGTACCCAGTTGGCATCAAGCCTAACATCGGTAGAGTAGTGACGAGGTCAGGTCAAGACACCTACTAGGTTAATAAAAGAAGTTGAATAGGTATAGTACCGTATAATAATGGAAACAAGAAAATGAGATAATGAAGAAATACAACAAGATAAGCTATAACTGAATATAAGGCAATAAAGTCAACAAGGGAGGAACACGTAATAAGAATACCAAGAAAACGATATAGACAAACTCAAGTGATGTAAATGAAAGATAACATCAAGAATCACCACCGAGGTACCGCCTTGTAACTCATTTCACAATAACAATCACAATTTTTCCTTATATCACTGCGGGAGCCTTACATTTAATTTTAAAAATTATTTTTTTTCGAAATAGCTACCTGCATTTTAGCCCACATTATCACATCGTGTGGCTTCAAGTAGTTCCCCTACTAGCAACACGCGTATCAACCCCAATTTATCTCACCGCATGCGTATCAACCCCTAGCTTTAATGCACCGCATGCATATCAATATCACAACATAATCACAACTCGCACCACAAGTGCCCATATGCCATAACTTGCCGAAAGAATCAACAATATCAATGTTTTCACAATAAATATCCCATGGCTCAACCACAATATGCACAAGAGTCTCAACAATAGCAAACTGAAAATGAATAACTCAACAAGAATGGTATTTCAACAATTAACAACCTTGCCTCAATGAGATCATGACTTTTAAAACTTCAACACCAATAACTCAACAAGATGCTATTACATGAAAACAACAACGTCAAGTAAACAATTCAACAATTAAAGGAGTAGCAGACAATAAGGAAGACAATAACCTCAACTAAGCATATAAAAGCAAATAACAGGTAAAGGGTGGAACAAGTGTTAACAATGTCAAACAAGGCATGTGATGGCAGATTAAAATGCATAAAGGGTAGATTAACAATGAAATATATAATATGATATGACAATTCAATTAAAGTAACGAGAGGAATCTAAATAGCCTAAACCGGTCAATTACCACTTATAACCCATGTCCCTACTCGTCACCTTGCATACACGGCTTTCAAGTACCACAATTAAAATAATACAACTCCAATACTAAGGGGTAATTTCCCCACACAAAGTTAAGCAAGATACTTACCTCAAATAAGTTAACTCAATCCGCTAGTTAGCCTTTTCCGCGAATATCTAACTTCGAACAGCTCGAATCTAGCCAAAATACTTTATACCATAAATACAAATCATAGGAACTATTCCGGATAATAAAGTTACAATCTTTAAAGAAAATTAAAAAGTCAACTCAAAAAGTCAACTCCAGGCTCGCGTCTCGGAACTGGACCAAACTTATAAAATTCGAACACTCATTCAACAATGCGTCCAACCACACCAAAATTATTTAATTCTGACCTCAAATCAACTTTCAAATCCTCAAATTATATCTTAGAAAGTTTTCGTAAATTTTCCCAATTTTTCCAACTAAAAATACTAATTAAATGCTAAAAACAATGATAGATTCATGTATAATTGTAACGACCAGACTTTTCGTTCTAATAATTAGCATCTCGTTCAGCGACTTAATGTCACGAGCAGCTTTGTGATGTGTATTATGACTTGCATGTGTGGTCGAGTTTGGTTTTCGGATGATTCGGGATTAAATTGAAAGAACAATTCTTATTTAAGAAGCTTAAAAGAAAAGAGTTAACCGGAGAGTTGACTTTTGAAAAAATGACTCCAAAATAGAATTTCAATGGTTCTAATAGCTACGCATGGTGATTTTAGACTTAGAAGTGTGTCCGGATATTTATTTGGAAGTCCGTAGTTGATTTCGCTTGAAATGGCAAAAGTTAGAATTGGAAGGTTTGAAAGTTTGATCGGGACTTGACTTTGGTGATATCGGGGTCGTAATATGATTCTAAAAATTAGAATAGGTCTGTTATGTCATTTATGACTTGTGTGCAAATTTTGAGGTCAATTGGACTTTATTTGATAGGTTTCGGCATCCATCGTAGAAGTTGGAATTTCCTTAGTTTTAATAGGCTTGAATTGGTGTGCGATTTGTATTTTTGATATTGTTTGATGTGATTTGATGGTCCGACTAAGTTCGTATCGTGTTATAGGACTTGTTGGTACATTCGGATGGGGTCCCGAGTGGCTCGAATGAGTTCCGGATTGTATTTTGAGCGAGACCGGGCATTTCAGCTCTCTAATGATGTTATGAGACAATTGAAGTGCGGAGGGCACATTTTTGAGAGCAGAAGTGCGGCCGCAAACTCCCCAAGTGCTGTAGCAGTAGGAATTGTGCGGCCCGCAGTTGAAATTGTGTGGTCTGCAGAATTCTTCTCGCGGCCGCAGAAAGGTGATTTCGCAGATTCGATAGTCCGATTTCGGAAGCTTATATCTTTTAATCTACAAATAATTCTGAGATGATTCAAAAATGAAAGTTGTAGCCCTTTGAATCTAGGTTCCAGAAAGATTTAGCATTAATTATTAGGACATATGTAGAGAAAGTTATGGCTAATTTACTAAAGCTTGGTAGTGCAGCCACTATTGAAGTGCGGCCGAACAATTTGGATCGCGGCCGCACAAAAATATGTGCAGTCAGCACAATGAGGGGTCAGATTGTATACTATATAACCGAGGTTTTGGGTATTATTTCACATTTGAACTTTGGAAGCTCGGTTTATGGCGATTTTTCGTGGGATTTTGAAGAAAATCATTGGGGTAAGTGATTCTAAGGATTTGGTTAATATACACAAATATATCATTATTTTTATTATTTAATTAGTTTTTTGAGATGAAAATTTGGAAAAAATAATAGAAATTTTATAAAACGAAAATTTAAGATATGGAGATCGATTTGTTATCGGAATTTGGTAAACTTGGTATGGTTGAACTCGTATCGAAATGGGTATTCGTATTTCGTGAAAAGTCTATTGGGTTTCGAGAGGCGAGCCCCGTGTTGACTTTTTACTGTGAAATATTAAGTTGACATTTTATTATCCGGAATTATTTCCGATAAATTTTAATGAAGTTATACAATCAATTTTGATAGATTTGAGATGTCAGGAGGTCAATTCAAGCAAAAAGGCTATTTTGGAATATCGGAATAACTTCAAAAAGGTAAGTATCTTGCCTAACCTTGAGTGATGGAATTACCCCTTAGGTATTGTGTCTTATGTGGAAATTGTGTAATTGAAAACCATGTACGCGAGGTGACGAGAACGTACTTGGTTTATATGTGCAAATTATATAGGTTGAAATTCATAGACGCCCTTATGTATTAAATTAAAAAATTATTGAAATTTAGTAAATCCTTGATTTTTCATGCCTCATTCCTTGTTTGTCGAGTTTATATTTTATATGATAATTTAGTGTGATTGCCACTTGGATTTTTATGTGAAATCCGTGTGTTTGTTGATATGATATTTCTTGGAAATAATCACATTATGGATTTTTCATCTGAAAATAATTAATTAAATAAGTTTAAATTGAGGCATTTATATATTTATCTAAAATTTAGATTAAAGAAGGCGTTGTCCTATAATGAGTTATTTTCCCATCCTTTTGGTTATTTTTGAGATTTTATATACATTGTGTTGAGCCGTGGACTATCTGTTGTGAGATTAATTGACTTTGTTGTACCTTTGGAATGGTCGTGGCCTACGGGCAATTTGTAAATACGAGTTGATGATGTTGTGTTGTTGTGATAATATTCTATGTGAATTATTGTGTGATTTGGGTTACTATTATGCGGCGTATAAGAGTGGCATTCCATTTTTGACATTATGCGGACATAAGGGTGGCATTTCACTGTTATTATGTGTTTTGGGATATTGTCTGGCGGAGTGATAATGGAGGCTATTAAACGTAGCGATAAGGGAGGCTATTATAGGAGCGATAAGGGTGGCTATTGATATTGTCAGGGTGGAGGGATAAGGAAGGCTATTATATGAGTGATAAGGGTGGGTATAGGAGAGATAAGTGTGGCTATTGTAAGGGACGATATGTGATAATGTAGAGTTATTGTGTTGGTAATTTTTATGTGATGATGTGGGGTTATTGCGTTGGTAATTTTCATGTTATGTTGTGATTTTTTTTGTGTTTATTTTATATCTTGTGCAACTTGTCTTGTTGTTTCGGTAAACTTGATAATAGTCTGATCTATGTTGAAATTGGGAGGCTGTGGCTATTGCGAGGTGGATTATGTTATATGGGATCGAGTTGCACGCCGCAACAAGTATGATTAATATTATATGGGATCGGGTTGCATGTCGCAACATATATGAAATGTGGGCACGAGGTATCGGGGAAAATATGATGATGATATTGGCATGTGAGTTGTCCGTGCGGTTGTGATAGAGATATTGGCACGAGGTGCCGTAGAAATATGAAAGTGGGCTTAGACCCGTATTTTATGATTATGAGGTGAGGTGTCACAAGGTGACTTTTATTTGAAAGGATTATATTCAAATTATTATTTGAAAGAATTATATTCGAAAGAAATTTATTTGAAAGAATTATATTTGAAGGATATTTAATTGAAAGAAGTATATTGAAAATATATTTATTGGAAAGGATTATATTCTAGAGATTTCTATTGAAAAACTTAAAAATGGAAGATGTATATTTTGAAGGACTTGATTATTGGTTGTACTTGTGTTCATTACATGTTTGAGCAATATTTATGGATTTCGTGTTGCTTTGCTGTTTACATCACTAGTGGATTATTGTTGCTATTACTGCTATTTATTTTCTATTATTTTTGCATACTATATTGTATATGTTATTAGACTAGTGAGTGTTTTGACTGTACCTCGTCACTACTCCATCGAGGTTAGTCTTGATACTTACTAGGTACCGACTATGGTGTACTCATACTACACTTCTGTACATTTTTGTGCAGAGCCAGGTATTGGAGATATCGGACTCAGACAGAATTAGAGTGGGATCGCAAAGATTCAAGGTAGAGTTGCTTGGTCACCACAGTGTCTTGGAGTACTTCCATTTTATTGTACTGTTAATCATTATTCAAACAGTATTGAGTATTTGATCCTTGAGATCATTTCATGTATTCAGATAGAGTTCGTGACTAAGTATTACCAGTCTTGGGAGGTTGTTTGTAATTACTTCCGTTGTTGGTTTCGATCATCTATATAAAAAATGGCTTGAATTGTAATTATAATCGACTTACTTAGTCTTAGAGACTAAGTGTCATCACGACGCATGTGGTGGGATTTTGGGTCGTGACAAGTTGGTATCAGAGCTCTAGGTTCATAGGTTCTACGAGTCACGAACGGGTCTAGTAGAGTCTTGCGGATCGGTACAGAGACGTCTGTACTTATGTTCGAGAGGCTACATAACTGTTAGGAAATTTCCACTTCTTTCATTCATGTCGTGCGAAATTTGTTGATTTTGGAGTTTGAGCCTTTGTATCTCTATTCTATCACGGATGGTAAGGAGACGTGCTATCGGGTTAGCTGAGCAGACTCTGCTAGGGCCGCAAGAGTCTGGGGCCGAAGTAGAGGGCCAAACAATAGCACGTATCGCAGTTAAAACACATGTCAGAGTAGCGGTTTAAGAGCCGCCAGTAGCTCCAGTTGGGGGACAAGTACCAGAGACACTTGTTGTTACCCCCAGACTTTAGGAGACTTTAGCACAGTTCTTGAATATGTTTCGTACATTAACTCAGGAGGGATTGATCTCTGTTGCACCAAATATTTCATAGATTGGGGGAGTAACTAAGACTCCTACTTCCCGTACTCCAGATGTCACGACCCAATTTTTCCACCATTGGGTATCGTGATGGCACCTAGTCTTAGGGACTAGGTAAGCCTAACATTTACTGAATAAAAACAATAATAAATAACATCTAACAACTTTTAAAATGGATTTCTCTATAAAATTTACAATTTCCAAAACCGGTAGTACAAATCATAAGCTCTACAGAGTTTGCTACAATTCTTCTAAATACAACTGTTTGAAATAAAGTAACAGTATGAATACAAATCAGAAGGTGACACCGAAGCCTGCGAACGCAGCATCAGGTTTACCTTGAGTCTCTACAGCAACAATCTGCATAGCTAGCTAATGATAAACTCACTTCAAAATACCTGGATCTGCACAAAAATGTGCAGAAGTGTAGTATGAGTTGTCACGAACGAAAATCCTTGAAAGGTCATGATGGCGCTGGCGCTGGCGCCAGACACTACTGTCAGGCAAGCCAACAACAATAATTAGTAAATTCTCATTTTAATATTTTGAATTCATAGTTATTCCTCTCAATTAAATAGCAGAAGATGGAGTTTACAAAATACGTAATAATATCTTTAAAAGAATTTCCAATACAGTGCAACCCATAAGCATCCCAAAATCCGGTGTCACGAGTGCATGAGCATTTACAAAGAATGTAAAATAAAATACAATAGCTGTCCGGAATACAATTGGACAGGAAAAATGCAAGTACTTTGATGGAGACTCTGTTGGTTACGGAACGTTGTATAGAATGCAGCTCACCTAAGTCCCCGCCATAATCGCGCCTTTGCGCCCACGAGGCTGCTAAACATATGTGTACCTGCACAAAAATGTGCAGCAAGTGTAGCATGAGTACGTAAATCAACACGTATCCAGTAAGTATCTCGCCTAACCTCGAAGAAGTAGTGATGAGGGGTCGACTCAGACACTTACTATGGGCTATAATCAATATACCAATGATATGATAAATTATAGATTTTCATGAGGCAACGGTAAACACAATAACATGAGACAGGTAATTAATTCTCTTCTCAATAGGGGGGTTTCCAAATTTATTTTCATCTTTTAACAATTATATCTCCAGCCAATGAGGCCATATCAAATTATCAATTTATCTCAGACCAGGGAGGCAATATCGTTATTTATAAATTTCAAGGCAAGCAATGCAAGCATGCGCAAATCATGCCGAGGTCGTACGGCCCGATCTAACAATTATTAACATTATGCACTGCTAGAGGGTCAAATGGCGCGAACCATAGACGCATCTATTTACTACCGAGGCGCTCGGCCGAATCCATAAATAACAATTATTTTCAAGAAAACACAAGTTTCTCATTTACGGTCAATTATCTCATACAAACCTTCAAGTAAGTGAATTTAATCTCACATAATTCCTTTATCAGTTTCTATCATGACTAAGTGATTATATTAGCAAGTAAGGGCACAAACATTTCATGTATAGCATGATACAGGTCCTAAACTACCCGGACAATAGCATAATAGTAGCTACGTACGGACTCTCGTCACCTCGTACGTACGTAGCCCCCATAATTAGGTACAAATATTTATTTAATTCACCTCTGGGGTTAGGTCCCTCTTACAAGGTTAGAAAGGATACTTACCTCACTCTGAAATTCCTTCTCCGGCTCCCAAGCCTTCCCAATAACTCGAACTGATGCTCAATGCTCCAAAACTAGTAAATAAATGTGCAAATCCATGAATATATACTATAATACTCCTTATTATCAAATTTATAACAAATTCTAATTTCGTTCTAAAAGTCGATAAAAATCACCCACGGGCCCACGTGCCCGGATTCCTAAAATTTTCGAAGATAATCATTACCCAAACCTTATGAACTCCAATATATTATTTATTCCCAATTTCATGCCCAAATTCGTGGTTAAAATCCAAAATACCAAATTCTAGGTTCTCTACCAAAAACTCCACAATTTATACTAATTTCCATGTTCAAATCCGTATTAACTCATGCATTTAACTCAAAATTGTGAAGAAAACACTTACCCCATTATGATTGATGAAGATGGCACTCCAATGTTCTCCAAAATCGGCTCCCATGGGCGAAAATGAAATAAGATAGAGCGAAACCCTCGCTTTAAAGGAGACACTGCCCACCCCCGACTTCCGCACCTGCAGACTCTTCATCGCATCTACGGTCTCGCAGGTGCGGCCAAAACCTCGCACCTTCGCATTCCCTCCGCCTAGCTGGACTACGCACCTGTGCCTTTCCTTCCGCATCTGCGCTTTCGTAGGTGCGGACATACCCTCACACCTGCGCTCCCAGATTATTCTCCCACTCTCGCACCTGCGACGCACCTCCACATCTGCGATGCTCGCAGGTGCAGACAACCCTTCGCACTTGAGGTCACTGCCCAGCTTCGCCCAACCGCACCTGTGACCACTGGCTCGCACCTGCGGCCTCGCACTTGCGGCCCTTTTTGCGCAGGTGCGATCACACCAGATATCAGCTGCCTTATCTTTTCTTCCAAGTCCAAACTCGATCCGTTAACCTCCCGGAATCCACCCAAGGCCCTCGGGACCTTAACCAATTATACCAACACGTCCCAAAACACATTACGAACTTAGTTGAGCCTTCAAATCACATCAAATAACGTCGAATTCATGAATCGCACCCCATTCCACGCTTAGTGAACTTTAGAATTTCAAACTTCTATATTCGATGCCGAAACCTATTAAATCACGTCCGATTGACCTCAAATTTTGCACACTAGTCACATTATACATTACGGAGCTGCTCCAACTTATGAAATCGGAATCCGATCCCGATATCAAAAAGTCCACTTCCGGTCAAACTTCTCAAAAACCTTCAAACTTCAAACTTTTGCCAAACGACTTTAAAATGACTTACGGACCTCCAAATCAATTTTCGGATGTGCTCCTAATACCGGAATCACCATACGAAGCTATTCTCGGACTCAAAATTCCAAACAGACATCGATATCATTAAAATACACTTCAATCCAAATTTATGGAATTCTTCCAAAATGCTAACTTCCACAATAGGTGCCGAAACGCTCCCGAGGTATCCAAAACTCGATCCGAATATACGCCCAAGTCCGAAATCATCATACCATCCTGCTGGAACCTTCAAATCCTTCCGAGGCCGTTTACTCTAAAATCCAATCTTAGTCAATTCTTCCAACTTAAAGCTTTCGAAATGAGAATTTTCTTTCCAATTCAACTCTGAACTTCCCGAAATTCAATCCCGACCACGCGAACAAGTCACAATACCTGAAGTGAAACTTCTCAAGGCCTCAAACTGCCAAACGACGCACTAGAGCTCAAAGCGATCGGTTGGGTCGTTACATTCTCTCCCACTTAAACATACGTTCGTCCTCGAACGTGCTAAGAACTGCGCTGGAGTTGTCCGAAATCACTGATTAGCACCTCGTGCACCTACCCGTGCTTGAGTAAATCTGAAGATTTCCTTTTTGTTTAGGCAAACTAGCCTTAGAGCCAAATTCCAACATCCGAAATCTTCTGCCAGGCTTGTTCCCAACATATGATTACCGTATCAATCACCACCCGATGTACCAAAACATGACTGCATACCTTTGCTGATTTCACACCATGCACCGCATAATTCACATGACCATAATAACATCCTATGATAACAATAGACAAAATTCCACAAACCAGATGTCCACAACACACCTCATGCCACATACATGTCCTGCTCCAACTCTTGTAATGTTGCCGCGGTGGAAACAATGCGTAGAAATTTACAACCAACTGTCGAGTCAACCATTCATTGAGTTTCTCCCCTTGACAAGAACCATTACCTCATTCTGGACTGAATACCGATATTTACTCTTTAACTATGCCTCATACCGATTTGATCACACTGACCCCAGGTCCAATAATCCCGTCTCTCCCAGCATAAGCTGCCCAGGCAATAAGCCACCTCAGACTCTGCTAAAAATCTCATATGATGCCACAATGTGCCGACAAACTACAAACTTCAATGTGATACATAAGGAAAACGAAGTCTGGAAAGAACTACTCAACCCATGTAACTAACTAGACAACCGAAAAGGTGTTACGAACCTTCCTCAAAAAATGGAAAACAAAACACACGAAAATAGACACAGGGGACTACACTCATCATCATATTGTTGCGGCTCGCAACCCGATCCAAACAACATGCATGTGGCGGCGTGCCACCCAATTCACACATAAAATCTATATAAGGAGATACTTATCGAGCTAGAATGCTCATTATTACAAAATACCCGAATATCAGCCATAAGCACGCTAAGTGCATAATACCATCCCTGGGGAGACAGACATCGCCATTCGCTACAAAACCCAAGCACAACTAAGGTGCGATATATGATCTGCATCTCGAGAGCCATCCTGCTCACATAACACCATCGCTACGCGGAACCTCAACACACATGAAATTAACAACTCGTTTCACAACTCACATGGCACAATATAGCATTACATGAAAAGCCGACGACGAAACGACATCCAACGTCTGAATACTCCTCCATAAGGAGCACTATGCTGAAATGAACACATCCAGCCTGATACAGAGCCCATATTCATATTAAAATCCTTTCATGGACCTCAAGCCGATTTCGAATCGCACCGTACCAGGCTAATAACCTTTCAAGGGTCCATAATAACCCCTTTTTCCCATAACACAGAAGAATAGCCATCATAACCGGAACAAGTTTCCACAGCCCACTACCAGACGAACCGAGCGTCCTCCAGGAACGAATTCCCAATTAGCGATATTACCACAATCTTCATACTTGGTTTCCATTCTTCAATTAATCAACTTACTACACGTCACACTTATACAATCTTCCCGTGGGATATGCTCCCATGACCTTCCGCACCAGGTAACAAGTCTGTACATTCATACTATCGGCCACACCAACGCGGTAAAGCAATTCAAGAATCCGCATTCAGTATGCACGCCTCTTTACACCAGGCACCAATCTCAGGTGACGCCAAAAACAATGCGAGCTGACTCTAACCATCTGAGTCCTTTCTCGCTCATCTGAGCTCGTGACTTTCTTGTCAACATCGAACCGCAACCTTGATCCTCAACTTCCAAATCCCATGCTAATCACTACACTTAATCATGCCAATGCGCAACAGCACCAAAAATTTCATCATAACTCCGGAACCACTAATAGGGTAAACACTTCATCATATAGAAATATTTTACTTAGCTCATTTTATGAGAACCATTGCAACACGCAGCCAAATTTCTATGACCACAGAAAATACAAACCTCGAATAGTGGTTTAAACCACCATACTCCTTCCAGGATCCGTCTACACATAACATGCCATAATGCTTGAATGCCCCCAAATAAAATCAATTATGGCGGCCGTCAAACCCCGCACGTACTGCCACAAATCACATGCACAATTTAACACGCCGAAGGAGCTGATCATTGCTATCATCATGCCAATTCAACCATTGCTAACCAAACCCGACTTCTCCTAATTTAATCTGGATCTTCCTTATAAATAACGACAGCTCCTTTATCAATATAACGAACTCAATCAGCACTCATCCCGAGTGACCCCATTTTATGAGATCACATTGTCCCCAAAACCCACGAACCATTTCATACCCTCCTTGTGCGCATAATTGCGTCTTCAACTGATATACCCATTTTGATGACTCTTCTATAAATCCAAAGTTACATGCACCCCTTCCTCTCATGATACCCCGTATACCAAGGATACCACTGAACACTCTAGGCTCCTTTATTGAAATTCGCTGCAAAAGCTCGATATTCAACCATACTATGGACTCGAAATCCTTAGACAACACACCTTAACTTTTGAATCTACTAGGACCGTTATTGAGAGTCACCCACTCTGACTTGATCCTGAATATAATCAACTCCAAGGCTCTGCTAGCACATGAATGCCCTCTCAAAAAAGCACCTGGCCGAATCATCTTCCTTGTATCTCGCCTCTACACGAAGCATAAATCCTGAGTCTTCCCAAAGCCTGAGCATGAATCGATAAGGCCAACTATAGCACACATTTCTCAAATCGCTTGCTCAAATTACCACTGATGTTCTCTTTCCTTAGTAGTAATAACCCACCAGTATGCCGATAACCAGAAATCTCACAAGTAGACAACCATGCAATCCCATCGTAGGCGGTGAGGGCTCTCCCACTTAGCTTGAAGCTACCATTGCATAATTCTGGAATCCACCAACACTCTTTATCCCCCATTGACACGATCTTGCGCAATCAACCCACCAATTTGCCTCAAAATCTTCCTGTTAATCATTTCATAAACACTTTAAATCACTATCCACGTTTTCATATTCAACCTCTCACCAGATAGCCAGTAGAATTCTTCGTAAAAACTTCATCAGCCACGTGACCGCTGACCTACTCATAGGACATAACCCGCCTGTGGAAATTACATGCCGACATCTTCCAACGTTGCTGCACTAGGTACACTTACTATATAATCAGTAACCCATCCTGAGCCCGTGCTCATTCACTAGCTGTACAAGTCCGTTCACTCCTCATGGACATCAACTAAAAGGTGCGACAGTTCATTCCCATCCAAAGTCATGTTGTATTCTTCCTATCAGGAAACTCCTTCCCGTCGTATCCACTCTCCCCCGTATAATAGCCAATATTCCAAATTAAGTCCGTAGACCTAGTCACTGTCCACTATGAAAATCCCGAATCAATCTAAACTTTTCCCGAGGCGTGTAGCTATCCTACCACAGAACCCATCTGATACTCTACCACTCTCCCACTTTGGTCAAACCCTCTCCTTTAAGCAACTACCTGACTTATGTTTCTCACACTTGGCCTTCTAGAAATTTAACCACCGCAAGATACCTCCCACATGTTCTTCCTTATCCTTTGCTGCCCAGTTGTTGCCTTAAATCAAAATCTACCTCTATAGCACTTGAACCAATCGATGGATACCAACTTTAAACTTTTTCGAAGATCATCTTCCTTGAGCCCTCAACACCCAGACCACCGATTAAGTCCTGAACCACCGCACATTGCGATCTCTGACAGTCGCTTCCCCGGTACTATTTCACACTACCATGCCCCCAAGGAAAATTGATGAAGACCGTAATATCGGCAAACTTAACACATTCAATCCAGGGCGACGACACCACATCACAGTTAAAAATTCCACCATGCTCGAAATACCAAGTCTCGTTACTCCATCAACCCAAACCTGAACATTCATAGTACGTTTGCCTTTCCTTCGCCAGAAATAAAATACTGGATCTCTGAATCATGGGTTGAGTAAATCTCCTTCCAAGTCATTCACTGCTTCGACGCATAGACAAGTATCCTACCATTAAACAAACACGGTGCGATAGCAATGCACGAATCATCATAATAATCAATGCCAAACCTCAAAACCTTAGGTAATGCTGATACTGAGCTGCAACGACAGAACGACCTTCCGCAAGGCGACGACAATAGCCTAATCAAATACATAGGGAGAAACATCCTGCACCACATCTGTAGTACTATTAAAATTCCTCGATTCCCAATTTATAACAAGCACTTCACGTCGCATAAGACTGTATAGGAAGGGAATGAAGGCATAAGCCTCAAAGGAATCGAATCACACGATGAGAAATAAAGAAGGGAAGTGATCCTAACAGTCATGTAGCCTCTCGAAGATAAGTACAAACATCTCTGTACCGATCCACAAGACTCTACTAGACTCGCTCATGACTCGTGAGACCTAAGTGAACCTAGTGCTCTGATACCATGTTGTCACACCCCAAAATCCTTGAAAGGTCGTGATGGCGCCGGACACTACTGTCAGGCAAGCCAACACCAATAATTAGTAAATTCTCATTATAATATTTTGAATTCATAGTTATTCCCCTCAATTAAATAGCAGAAGATAGAGTTTACAAAATACGTAATAATATCTTTAAAATAATTTTCAATACATTGCAACCCATAATCATCCCAAAACTCGGTGTCACAAGTGCATGAGCATTTACTAAGAATGTAAAATAAAATAGAACAGCTGTCAGGAATACAATTGGAGAGGAAAAATGTAAGTATTGTGAAGGAGACTCTGTTGGCTGCGGAACATTGTGTAGAATACAACTCACCTAAGTCCCCGCCATAAACGCCCCTCTACGCCTACAAGGCCGCTAAACATATGTATACCTGCACAAAAATGTGCAACATGAGTACATAAATCAATGCGTACCCAGTAAGTATCTCGCCTAACCTCGAACAAGTAGTGATGAGGGGTCGACTCGGACACTTACTATATGGGTTATAATCAATATACCAATGATATGATAAATTATGGATTTTCATGAGGCAACGGTAAACACAATAACATGAGATAGGTAATTAATTCTCTTGTCAATACGGGGATTTCCAAATTTATTTTCATCTTTTAAAAATTATATCTCCAGCCAATAAGGCCATATCAAATTATCAAATTATCTCAGACCAGGGAGGCAATATCGTTATTTATAAATTTCAAGGCAAGAAATACAAGGATGCGCAAATCATGCCGAGGTCGTACGGCCCGATACAATAATTATTTAAATTGTGCACTGCCATAGGGTTGAATGGCGCGAACAATAGATGCATCTATTTACTATCGAGGCACTTGGCCCGATCCACAAATAACAATTATTTTCAAGAAAATACAAGTTTCTCATTTACAGTCAAGTATCTCATACAAACCTTCAAGTAAGTGAATTTAATCTCACACAATTCCTTTATCAATTTCTATCATGACTAAGTGATTATATTAGCAAGTAAAGGCACAAACATTCCAAGTATAACATGATACGGGTCCTAAACTACCAGGACAATAGCATAATAGTAGCTACGTACGGACTCTCGTCACCTCGTACGTACGTAGCCCCCACAATTAGGTACAAACATTTATTTAATTCACCTATGGGGTTACTTCCCTCTTATAAGGTTAGAAAAGATACTTACCTCGCTTCGAAGTTCCTTCTCCGGCTCCCAAGCCTTCCCAATAACTCGAACCGATGCTCAATGCTCCAAAACTAGTAAATAAATGTGCAAATCCATGAATATATACTCTAATACTCCTTATAATCCAATTTATAACAAATTCCAATTTCGTTCTAAAAGTCAATAAAAATCAGCCTCAGGCCCACGTGCCCGGATTCCAAAAATTTTCGAAGATAATCATTACCCATAACTTTATGAACTCCAATATGTGATTTATTCCCAATTTCATTCCTAAATTCGTGGTCAAAATTCAAAATACCAAATTCTAGGTTCTCTACCAAAACTTCCACAATATATACTAATTTCCATGTTCAAATCCATATAAACTCATGCATTAAACTCAAAATTGTGAAGAAAACACTTACCCCATTATGATTGATGAAGATGGTACTCTAATGTGCTCCAAAATCGTCTCCCATGGGTGAAAGTAAAATGAGATAGAGCCAAACCCTCACTTTAAATGAGACACTGCCCAGCCACGACTTCCTCACCTGAGGACTCTTCATCACATCTGCGGTCTCGCAGATGCGGCCAAAAACTCGCACCTGCGCATTCCCTCCGCCTAGGTCGACTCCGTACCTACATCTTTCTTTCCGCATCTGCGCTTTTGCAGGTGCGGACATACCCTTGCACCTGCGCTCCCAGATTCTTCTCCCACTCTCGCACCTGCGACGCACCTCCACATCTGCTATGCTCACAGGTGCGGACAACCCTTCTCACCTGCGGTCACTGCCCAGCTTCACCCAAACTGCACATGCGACCACTGGCTCGCACCTGCGGGCCTTTTTGCGTAGGTGCAATCACACTATATGTCAGCTGCCTCATCTTTTCTTCCAAGTCCAAACCCGATCCGTTAACTACTCGGAATCCATCCGGGGCCCTCGGGACCTTAACCAATTATACCAACACATCCCAAAACACATTACGAACTTAGTCGCGCCTTCAAATCTCATCAAACAACGTCGAATTCATGAATCGCACCCCATTCCAAGCTTAGTGAACTTTAGAATTTCAAACTTCTACATTCGATGCCGAAACTGATTAAATCACGTCCGATTGACCTCAAATTTTGCAACAAGTCACATTTGACATTAAGGACCTGCTCGAACATCCGGAATCGGAATCCGACCCCGATATCAAAAAGACCACTTCCGGTCAAACTTCTCAAAAACCTTCAAATTTCTAACTTTTGCCAAACGACTCCAAAATGACCTACGGACCTTCAAATCCACTTCCGGACGCACTCCCAATACCCGAATAACCATACAGAGCTATTCTCAGACTCAGAATTCTAAACGGACATCGATAACATTAAAATACACTTCAACCCAAATTTATGGAATTCTTCCAAAATGCTAACTTCCACAATAGGTGTTGAAATGCTCCTGAAGTATCCATAACCCGATCCGAACATACACCCAAGTCTGAAATCATCATATGAACCTGCTGGAACCTTAAAATCCCGATTCCGAGGCCATTTACTCTAAAGTCTAATCTTAGTCAATTGTTCCAACTTAAAGCTTTCGAAATGAGAATTTTCTTTCCAATTCAACTCTGAACTTCCCGAAATTCAATCCCGACCACACGTACAAGTCACAATACCTGAAGTGAAGCTACTCAAGCCCTCAAACAGCCGAACGGCGCGCTGGAGCTCAAAATGACCTGTCGGGTCGTTACATGAGTACACCACGGCAGTACCCAGCAAGTATCAAGACTAACCTCAGTGAAGTAGTGACGAGGTAAAGTCAAGACACCTACTAGACTAAATAACCTGAATAAGTATAAGTATAGAAACAACAGAGTATGATATCTACATAAAGACTATGCTAAGTGGAAATTAATACGGTAACTTTTATAAGGAAGGAAAACAACAACTATCAGCGAAACACCATAATAATGACATAGAAGAATGAACAGAAACACAACCTAAGTCCGATAATCACAGATAAAGAAAGGACAAGTAACAACTCAACAATACGACAACTTTCACATCGGGTTTTAGTCAATAAACTCCACGAGGTACCGAACCTTGGACAATCACAACTCACGGGTCTCAATACCTCAACCCAAACACTTGGCATCCTGTGCCCTCATTATACCTCATAACCGCACTGACGACTCGCGTGCCAAATAGAGCCATTCTCACATAGAAGGCAAGTAAGCAAGGGTGTGCATCTATACTCAACCATATCAAAGAAACCTCTTATCCGATAAGAGTGCTTAACTACGTGTATGCTTGTGCAAGTGTCCTAACATAGTTCATACCAACTAGTGAGCATAAGAACGGATGTCACGTAGAATAGTTTCTCACAACATTCGCAAGATAAAGCTCACACAGATAAGTGTACCACTACACAAATATCAACAACAAGAATGCCCCTAGGCCATTACAGATCATCACAAATCAATCCCTGACATAGCCCACATTGTCTCACCACGTGTGCAAGAGTAAAGTAAATACCCGCCTTGTCTCGCCACGCGTGCATAATAATGTTCCCACCTTGTCTCACCGCATGCGCAACCCACATATATATATCCCGCCTTGTCACGTTGCATGTGCAAATATTAATAGTAACAATAGCACGGCAGAAATCCCGTGCAACCCCATAACAAAGAGATGTCAACAAAGGGCACTCCCGAGATACCGTCTCGTAGTCCCAAAAGTAAATGCTCAACAGTGGATCTCCCGAGGTGCCGCCTCATAGTCCTAAAAGTAAATATGCAAGACATGGGGATCTCCCGAGGTACCGCCTCGTAGTCCCAAAGTTAATATGCAAGATAGGGTGATCTCCCGAGGTACCGCCTCGTAGTCCCAAAGTAAATACGTAAGAACAACAAATACAACAGCAACAATAACACTAATACAATGGTACGACAAATAAGTCAACTAAGAAATTCCAGAACTCAAAGGAACAGAGGAATTAATTCATGAGGAGTGGCCGCAATAGAGAATGCTAGTCATAACAAGAACATCTCAACAAGAAAGGAAATATTATGTAACAACGGTCCACAATGTAAAGTTCAACAACGAGGGAGCTAACACAGGGCGAATAATTCCAAATAAGGACAGGTCAACTAAAATATAGGATATCTAACTTCTTTTAAGGTTGGCAATTAAGAAAGAGATACAACAAGTTCAATTAGGGATAAGCAGCAGAAAGATAATCATAGCCTCAATTAAGGATGAACAATTATAAAAGAGATAATTATAACTTCAAATAAAGATAAGCAGTTAGGGGATAGATAACATGGCTATAAAATAGATAACAAATTCAGTTAAGGCACAGATGACTCAAATAAGCATCAAGGGCGGATCATGAAGCAATTAATTTTAATTAAAGCAGGTAGAGGTGAAACTAGTAATTAAGAGACGTATTCATAACATAACAACTGCATATTCAGTGAATACATGAACCTAAGAACCCTAAAAGGCCAACTTTCCATAAATAAATACGAGCACATACTTGTCACCTCACGTACACGGACTACAATTAGCATAGAAGACTCAAATCCTAAAGGGTAGTTCCACCACACGAAGTTAGGCAAGATACTTACCTCGAACCAAGCTTAATCAATCAGTAAAATGCCCTTTCCTCGATTATCTCACTCTGAATGGCCCAAATCTAGACAAACACAATTACATATCATGAATAAAATTACGAGAAACTAATTTAAATAATAAATCTACAAATTTAGCGAAGAATCAAAAATTCGGCCTAAAAAGTCGACCCGGGCACACGTCTCGGAATCGGGTAAAAGTCACAAAATACGAACACCCAATCAACCGCGAGTTCACTCATACCAAAATTATCCAAATCCGATATCACAATCCGAATCAAAACTCAAAACTTTATTTGAAGAACCTTCCAACTTTTTCCCAAATGTCTTAACCAAATTCCTTAATTAAATAATGAAATCAATTATACATTAGTGGAATATCCATAAATGAGTTAAAAATTAGTACCCAAAGGCTTCCTCTGAAACTCTCCTAAATTATCACCCAAATCCTAGCTCTCAAAGTCCTAAAATGAAAATGAGACCAAACCCTCAGAATTTCCTCTTTTCTGCCCAGAGATCTCGCACTCACGGACCCATAGTCACACCTGCAACGCCGCACCTGCGAAAAATCCATCGCAGGTGCGGACTTGACTTACACACCTGGGTCCGTTTCTACGATCAAATGGCCGCATCTGCGAGTGTGCACCTGCGAACAAATGTCCGCTTCTGCGGACTGCCCCTCCAGCTCACTCTCTGCATCTGCGAAATTTCAAGCGCATCTGCGGGCTCGCAGATGCGGAACTTCCCTCGGACATGCGACCCCTGGCCATCTCCTCAATCCCGCTTCTGCGCTTGGCCTCTCGCACGTGCGTGTCCGCACTTGCGGCCACCCCATTGCAGGTGCGATTACACCAGAAGCTTGAAAGGTTCAGCAACTACACAAGTCCAAATTTTGATCCGTTAAGCATCTGAAACTCACCTGAGGCCACCGAGACCTTAACCGAACATACCAACCAGTCCTATAACACCATACGAACTTAGTCGAGCCCTCAAATCACATCAAACAATGCTATAAACACGAATCACCCTCCAATTCAAACTTAATGAACTTGAAACTTCAAATTTCTATAACTGATGCCGAAACCTATCAAACCATGTCCGATTGACCTCAAATTTTTCACACAAGTCATATTCAAACCATGTCCGATTGACCTCCAACTTTCATAATCGGAATCCTACCCCGATATCAAAAAGTTCACTTCCGGCCAAAATCTCAAAAAATTTGACTTTCGCCATTTCAAGCCTAAATTAGCTACAGACTTCAAATTCACAGTCCGGACACGCTCCTAAGTCCAAAATCACCCAACGAAGCTAACAGATTCGACGGAACTCCATTCCGGAGTCGTCTTCACACAGTTCCGACTACAGACAAAATCTTAGGGCTTAAGCTTCCGTTTTAGGGACTAAGTGTCCCAAATCACTCTAAATCTTCCGGTACTTGAATTCAACCATGCACGCAAGTCAATATACATAATATGAAGCTGCTCGGGGCCTTATGCCGCCGAACGAGACTTAAATTCTCAAAACGACCGGCCAGGTCGTTACATCTTTCCCCTCTTAAACAAACGTTCGTCCTCGAACATGCCAAGAATCGTCTAGAATTTTAAAATCGCTGAAAGCACATATCCAACATACACCCGCGGGTGATCCCACGTCAACCCAATCCACATAAGCCTAACTACACCATCTCAACTGTAATTTATCCTTTCTACCAGCACCGATAAGCCTTAGAGTTAGAATTCTCACCTTCCATTCAACTCCAAAAGACCCAATTCTAAATCCATACCTGGTATAAGTCTCAACCAGCTTTGGAAACTCATGCCTACACCCTCAAGAAACAACCATACAATGTGACACACCACACATCGGCCTATAATAACATTTCTGATCACAATAACTACACGAAATCAAAACCAGCACTGGTAATTAGCCTCATATCCGTTAGCAACCTGTTTGAAACCCCTATAATGCTGACAATGATACAAGAAACACTAAAACCTCATAACTATACACCCGGATCAACAAGTCACAACTAACACCATCGGGCACATACCCTGCAAGCTAACACTCAAGAAGCACAGAACGAAAACAAATGACTGAATATGTAAAGAGAAACACATAAGAGAAATATCAAACAATGCCCGACAGGCACAACTCTCTATGAGTACCATCTTACAAATCAATTTAAAAGGAGAAATTAAAGTATATGAACAAATCACAAGGATCTCATCCTAATATAACTTCCACCACGGCTGGCAGCCCGACTCAAACATATCAAATCATATGGAATCGCGAGGGTCTCACCTTCAACTCTAAATCACAAGCCGAATACACATCATAACAATTGAAATCTTCCACTAACTCAATTCTGCCAATAACGTCACAACACTTACTGAAATCTCACCCCGGTAGAGTATATAATCACAAATCGTAACCAAATTACTCAGGAATCACATCAAACCTGCCATAATAGACAACATGAATTTACTTCTAGTCTCGTAACTTTCAATAATGAATTAAAACAATGATAAACACGGCTATCACTCATAGAATCTCCCAACAGGGACAAACACATAAACATAATACTAGGTCATGAACTCACCCATAGGTGGTACAACAAATAGGGGAACTCGCCCCGATAAGCAGAACCGAATCAAAATACGAATAGTATGCCTATGTAACAAATCAAAAGCATACATGTATGACATCATCTGGCATAGTGGCCTCAAGCCTACTATATGAAACACATCAACGGGTCGAGCCTTCCCCTCTTGGGCACCCTCTAATCGCCTGAATACTCCGTTGTGACATACCTGTTCGGATTCTAGGACAATCTCTCACCTTGTGGCTGGTATCTTCACACACGAAGCAACCTCTCTACTAACATGGCTATGGGAACTATGCGGTACGGGTACTCTGATACCCATGAGCACCTAAAATACTGTGCGAAGCCTGAAGTGTAAACTGAACTGGCTGACCCACAAAACTTATACCATGTCGTACCCTACCTCCAAGATAAGGACCAGTAGATCCCTCCGGTCTACGAGGCCTCCTTGCCTTCCTGTCCTCTCTCTCCTGGCCTTGCATGTCTCATCTCTCCTGATCCCACATGCCCTCTACTCGGCGAGCGATCCCTACTACCTGCTAAAATGAAACATCCTACTCTAACTCCCTAGCCACACTGAACTAAATATCATGCCCGAGCCCCTCAATGAATCTACGAACACGCTCTCTAACTGTAGCGACCATAGGAGGTGCATGTCTGGCCAAATCACTGAATCTAACAACACACTCTAACACAGACATAGTGCCTTGGCGCAGCTACTCAAACTCCGCGTGCCATGCATCTCGAAGGGATTGAAGTACAAACTCTCTCAGGAACATCTCTGAAAACTGAACCCATGTAAGTGAAGATGATTCGGCCGCTCCCCTAAGCTGGAACGTAGTAAAAGCAACCCTGCTCATCTCCACAATACCCATAGTACGGAGAATGCAGCGACACTCCTCCAGAAAATTTTGGGCATCATTTGTTTCCAATCCACTAAAAGTAGGAGGGTGGTACTTTTTATACCTCTCAAGTCTAAGCTGTTCTTTCTTAGATGTTGCTGCCTTAACCACGGGATGCGCTGGGACCACATGCTGTGATTCCATGACACCTAGAACCTGACCAACATGAACTCGCTACTCTAGAGTGTGGGCGGCGGGAGTCTAAGCTCCTCCCCCGGTCTGTAAAATAACTGGTGCAACCGGAATCAACCGCACCTATGCCAATGTAAAAAACATGCTCAGGAACTGTGCTAAGGTCTCCTGATGTCCGGGGGTAACAGCGGGCACCTCCGGTACCTGCTCCCCAACTGGAACTACTGGAGGCTCCTCAACTACTTCTCTGGTAGGTGCCCTAGCTGCGGCACGTGCTCCTCGTCGGCCTCTACCTATGCCCCTAGCGACATCTGTTCTGGGACTAACGTCATTAGTGACTGCAGCTCGTTTCCTCACCATCTTGAGAGAATGGAAAGATAAAAGTTCAAAATTTGAGATCAATGAACTCGCACGATAGGAATGAAGGAAGTGAAACTGTCCTAATAGTAATGTAGCCTCTCGAAGATAAGTACAGATGTCTCCGTACCAATGTACAAGACTCTACTAAACTCATTTATGGCTCGTAGCACCTATGAATCTAAAGCTCTGTTACCAACTTGTCATGACCCAATTTTTCCTCCGTTGGGTATCATGATGGCACCTAGTCTTAGGGACTAGGTAAGACTAACATTTACTAAATAACAATAATAATAAATAATATCTAACAACCTTTGAAATGGATTTCTCTATAAAATTTATAATTCCCAAAACCGATAGTACAAGTCATAAGCTCTACAGAGTTTGCTACAATTCTTCTAAATACAACTGTTTGAAATAAAGTAACAGTATGAATACAAATCAGAATGTGACTCTGAAGCCTGCGAACGCAGCAGCAGGCTTACCTTGAATCTCCACAGCAATAATCCGCACAGCTAGCTAATGATCAATTTACTTCGAAATACTTGGATCTGCACAAAAATGTGTAAAAGTGTAGTATGAGTACACCATGGCAGTACCTAGCAAGTATCAAGACTAACCTCAGTGGAGTAGTGACGAGGAACAGTCAAGACACCTACTGGACTAAATAACCTGAACAAGTATAAGTATAGAAACAACCTAGTATGATATCTACATAAAGACTACGCTAAGTGGAAATTAATACGGTAATTTCAATAAGGAAGGAAAACAATAACTATCAGCGAAACACCATAATAATGACATAGAAGAATGAACGGAAATACAGCCTAAGTCTGATAATCACAGATAAAGAAAGGACAAGAAATAACTTAACAATACGACAGCTTTCACAGTGGGTTTTAGTCAATAAACTCCACGAGGTACCGAACCTTGGACAATCACAACTCACGGGTATCAATACCTGAGCCCTAACACTTGGCATCCTGTGCCCTCATTATACCTCATAACCGCACTAACGACTCGCGTGCCAAATACAGCCATTCTCACATAGAAGGTAAGTAAGCAAGGGTGTACATCTATACTCAACAATATCAAAGAAACCTCTTATCCGATAAGAGTGCTTAATTACGTGTATGCTTGTGCAAGTGTCCTAAGATAGTTCATACCAGCTAATGAGCATAAGAACGGACAGCACGAAGAATATTTTCTCACAACTTTCGCAAGATAAAGCTTACACAGATAAGTGTACCACTACACAAATATCAACAACAAAAATGCTCCCAGGCCATTACAAATCATCACAAATCAATCCCTGACATAGCCCACCTTGTCTCGCCACGTGTGCAATAGTAAAGTAAATGCCCGCCTTATCTCGCCACGCGTGCATAATAATGTTCCCACCTTATCTCGCCACATTCGCAACCCACATATATATATCCTACCTTGTAACGTCGCATGTGCAAATATCAATAGTAATAATAGCACGTCAGAAGGGCACTCCCGAGAGATGTCAACAAAGGGCACTCCCGAGATACCGTCTCGTAGTCCCAAAAGTAAATGCTCAATTGGGGATCTTTCGAGGTACTGCCTCGTAGTCCTAAAAGTAAATATGCAAGACAGGAGGATCTCTCGAGGTACCGTATCGTAGTCCCAAAGTAAATATGCAGGACAGGGGGATCTCCCGAGGTACCGCCTCGTAGTCCCAAAGTAAATACGCAAGAACAACAAATACAACAACAACAATAACACTAATACAAGGGTACGACAAATAAATCAACTCAAGAATTCCAGAACTCAAAGGAACGGATGAATTAATTCACGAGGAGTGGCCACAATAGAGAATGATTGTCATAATAAGAACAGCTGAACAAGAAAGGAAAGATTATGTAACAACGGTCCAAAATGTACAGTTCGACAACGAGGGAGCTAACACAAGGAGAATAATTCCAAATAAGGACATGCCAACTAAAATATAGGATATCTAACTTCTTTTAAGGTTGGCAATTAAGAAAGAGATACAACAAGTTCAATTAGGGATAAGAAGCAGAAAGATAATCATAGCCTCAATTAAGGATGAACAATTAAAAAAAAGATAATTATAACTTCAAATAAAGATAAGCAGTTAGGGAAAAGATAACATGGCAATAAAATAGATAACAATTTCAGTTAAGGCACAGATAACTCAAATAAGCATCAAGGGCAGATCATGAAGTAATTAATTCTAATTAAAGCAGGTAGAGGTGAAACTAGTAATTAAAAACGTATTCATAACATAACAACTGCATATTCAGTGAATACAAGGACCTAAGAACCCTAAAAGGCCAACTTTCCACAAATAAGTCCGAGCACGTACTTGTCACCTCGCGTACACGGACTACACTTTGCATAGAAGACTCAAATCCTAAGGGGTAGTTCTCACCACACGAAGTTAGGCAAGATACTTACCTCGAACTAAGCTTAATCAATCAGTAAAATGCCCTTTCCTCGATTATCTGACTCTGAATTACCTAAATCTAGCCAAACACAATTACATATCATGAATAAAATTACGAGAAACTAATTTAAATATTAAATCTACGACTTTAGCAAAGAATCAAAATTTTGACCCAAAAAGTCGACCCGGGCCCGCGTCTCGGAATCGGGTAAAATTCATAAAATACGAATACCCAATCAACCACGAGTTCACTCGTACCATAATTATCCAAATCCGATATTAAAATCCGAATCAAAACTCAAAATATTTTTGAAGAACCTTCAAACTTTTCCCCAAATTTCTCAACCAAATTCCTTAATTAAATGATGAAATTAACTATAGATTAGTGGAATATAACCATAAAGAAGGTAAGAATCATTACCCAAAAGTTTCATCTAATAAAATCTCCCAAATTATCGCCCAAATTCGAGCTCTCAAAGTCCCATAATGAAAATGAGACCAAACCCTCTAAATTTCCTCTTTTCTACCTAGAGATCTCACACCTGCGGACCCATAGTCGCACCTGCGGAAAATCCATCGCAGGTGCGGACTTGACTTACACACCTGGGTCCATTTCTACGATCAAATGGCCACATCTACGAGTGCGTGCCTGCTAGCAAATGTCCGCTTTAGCAGACTACCCCTCCAGCTCACTCTCCGCATCTGTGAAACTTCAAGCGCATCTGGGGGCTCGCAGATGCGGAACTTCCCTCGCACATGCGACCCCTGGCCATCTCCTCAATCCCGCTTCTGCGCTTGGCCTCTCGCACGTGCGTGTCCGCACTTGCGGCCACCCCATCGCAGGTGAGATTACACCAGAAGCTTGAAAGGTTCAGCAATTACACAAGTCGAAATTTTGATCCGTTAAGCATCTGAAACTCACCCGAGGCTCCCAGGACCTCAACCAAACATACAAACCAGTCCTATAACACCATACAAACTTAGTCTAGCCCTCAAATCACATCAAACAACGCTATAAACACGAATCACCCTCCAATTCAAACTTAATGAACTTGAAACTTTAAATTTCTATAACCGATGCCGAAACCTATCAAACCACGTCCGATTGAACTCAAATTTTGTACACAGGGCATATTCAACATTACGGACCTACTCCAACTCTCGGAATTAAAATCCGACCCCGATATCAAAAAGTCCACTTCCGGTCAAAATTTCCAAAAATTCGACTTTCGCCATTTCAAGCCTAAATCAGCTACAGACTTCAAATTCACAGTCCGGACACACTCCTAAGTCCAAACATATCAAACAAAGCTAACAGAACCGATGGAACTACATTCCGAAGTCGTCTTCACACAGTTTCGACTACGGTCAAAATCCTAAGGCTTACATTTCTGTTCTAGGGACTAAGTGTCCCAAATCATTCTGAATCATCCGGTACTTGAATTCAACCATGCACGCAAGTCAATACAAATAATACGAAGCTATTCAGGGCCTTATACTTCCAAACGAGACTTAAATTTTCAAAATAACCTACCGGGTCGTCTCACCAGAGCAACGGGTTTACATTGGCTCGGTTTCGTATGTAACACCGGTACAGCCTGTTATTTCGGTTCAGCCTCAGGTTAGGCCAGAGGCATCAGAAGAAGAACAAAAGAGACTTGAGAGATTTAAGAGGTATGGTCCACCTACGTTTAGTGGCACATCTACTGAGGATGCTTAGGGAGTTCTAGAAAAGCGTCACCGTATTCTCCGCAGCATGGTTATTGTGGAAGTGAGCGGAGTCGCCTTTACTACATTTCAGCTGTCAGGAGCAGCGAATCAGTGGTGGCAAGTCTATGAAGAAGGTAGACCAGCCGATGCAATACCACCTACTTGGGCTCAGTTTTCAAAGACGTTCTTGAAAAAGTTTGTTCCCTAGACTCTCTGAGATGCGTGGCGCACAGAGTTTGAACGGTTGCATCAGGGCACCATGACAGTGTCAGAATATGCCATCAGGTTCAGTGAGTTAGCCCGTCATGCACCTACTTTGGTTCCTACCGTTAGAGAGCGGGACTGCAGATTCATTGAGGGGATCGATTTTGATCTTAAAATATGCATGGCTCAAGAGTTGCAAACCGATACTCCATTTCAGCAAGTAGTAGAGATTACAAGGAGGATTGAGCGTGTTCTAGGTGAGGAAAGGGAGTCTAAGGAGGCCAAAAGCTCTTCAGCTATGACCCATTATGGCGGAGGCTCGAGCAGTCAGCCAGCTCAATCCAGACATCAAATTACTCTGGGTGCTCAAGTAAGTTCTTATAGTGCACCACCGACACGAGATTCTTATAGTGGTTATTTCAGTTATCCGGCACAAACTTAGTACGAGCAGTCGCTATCTCAGAAGGGTTGTTATGAGTGTGGTATTACTAGGCACATCATGAGAGATTATCCCAGACTTGGGAGAGGCGGATTTCATCAGAACACTCAGGTTGCGGGCCCCAATACAGTTACTACCCCACGTGCACAACCAGTTAGGGGGTGGAGGACAGGCGGGTAGAGGGAACCCTATAGGGAGAGGCCTAGCACATTGATATATTTGCTATGATGTGGCTGAGGCCACTACACGATATGGTGTCATTACAGGTATTATCCTGACTTGTTATAAAAGGATATTTTACCTTAATTTGAGTCGGTTCTGAATATTGAGGCGGGTCCTCCTATTATGCTCCGCTTATGGGTGAGCTTCGTATATTTGTGACCTACTTATATGTTTATCCATGTTGGGAGATTTGATGATGTTAGCCCGGGTCTATCAATTTATTTTTATACACTATTGAGGGCTATAAGTCCAAAAATGACTTTCTATTACTAACTATAGTGGGTTTTGATGTGATTTCGGAATAATTAATTTTAATTTTATGAATTATATGTCCTATTGGAATGGGGTTTCATTATGTGTTGTTAAAATTATTTACGGAATTTATTAAAATAAAGAAAGAAATGAAATGGAAAAATTTCAGTTGGCACAATGTGGAAAATACTTGTGATTCGAAGTTGAGAACGAGATCCTCGCAATTCTTTTATGATGTGATATATTTAAAATGGGCTACAAGCCGCAGTGAAAGTTATATAAGGACGAGGTCCTTGTGGTGAAAACTTTATGAGTGTAAATTCTCTCTTTGTGAAATTTAAATTTGTACTATATTATTAATAAGGAGTCATGTCTGTTAGGCTTATTTGATAATTTTGTATGTATTTTTTGTGCTTATTTAGTCATATTTGTGCTGTAAATATTGAGTTTTAGCCTACGAGATGAGTGCCCTGGTAGCGTTAAATGTGACTCGTTAATTCGGGTAAATTACTGTCAGTATTGCGAAACTTTGAAATGAGGGTTTGATTAATATGAGGCTAATTGAGAAAGCTTGAATTAATAATGAACAACTATTATGACCAGAGGTGAGGTTATGGGCATACGTATGACGTGTGCGTAGGCACGAGTTGCTACAGCAGGTTGAAACTAATACCGTGCATTGATGTAAAAATGACGCCTTTTGAAAATGTTTGGAGTGTAAGAAATTGGTTTTAAAGTGTATAAATATGGATAAAAGGAAATAATCTCAACTGATATGGTGTTGTAAAACCCATGTTAAATTTGCGGTGACGTAGAATCACCTACGAATATGTTTGTAAGAATACACTCAATAAATTAATGTCCTCCGAATAATTCTTGGCACGTTCGAGGACAAACGTATGTTTAAGAGGTGGAGAATATAACGGCCCGACTTGTCATTCTAATAAGTGTCTCGTTCAGCGACTTAAGGTCGCGAGCAACTTTGTGATGTGTATTATGACTTGCGTGTGTGGTGGAGTTTGGTTTTCGGATGATTCGGGACTAAATTGAAAGAACAATTCTTATTTAAGAAGCTTAAAAGAAAAGAGTTGATCGGAGAGTTGTCTTTTGAGAAAACAACTCCAAAATAGAATATTGATGGTTCCAATAGATCCGTATGGTGATTTTGAACTTAGGAGTGTGTCCGGATATTTATTTGGAAGTCCGTAGTTGATTTCACTTGAAAAGGTAAAAGTTGGAATTGGAAGGTTTGGAAGTTTGACCGGGACTTGACTTTAGTAATATCGGGGTCGGAATGTGATTCTTGAAATTGGAATAGGTCCATTATGTCATTTATGACTTGTGAGCAAAATTTGAGGTCAATCGGACTTGATTTGATAGGTTTCGGCATCGATCGTAGAAGTTGGAATTTCCTTAGTTTTAATAGGCTTGAATTGAAGCGCGATTCGTATTTTTGATGTTGTTTGATGTGATTTGAGGGCCCGACTAAGTTCGTATCATGTTATATGACTTGTTGATACATTCGGACGGGGTCCCGAGTGGCTCGAATAAGTTCCGGGGTGAGTTTTGAGCGAGTCCGGGCATTTCGGCACTCTAATGATGTTATGGGACAACTGAAGTGCGGAGGGCACATTTTTTAGTGCAGAAGTGCGGCCGCAAACACCCAAAGTGCTGTAGTAGTAGGAGGAATTGTGCGGACCGCAGTTGAAATTGTGCGGTCCGCAGAATTCTTCTCGCGGCCGTAGAAAGGTGATTTCGCAGATTCGATAGTCCGACTTCGGAAGCTTATATCTTTTAATGTACAAGGAATTTGAGATGATTAAAAACGAAAGTTGTAGCGCTTTGAATCTAGTTTTCAGAAAGGTATAGCATTAATCATTTGGATATTTGTAAAGAAAGTTATGGCTAATTTACTAAAGCCTGGTATTGCAGCCACTATTGAAGTGCGGCCGCATAATTTGGACCGCGGCCGCAGAACTCGGGATGTGCGGCCGCACAAAAATATGTACGGTCAGCTCAATGAGGGGCCAGATTGTGTACTATATAACCGAGGGTTTGGGTATTATTTCACATTTGGACTTTGGGAGCTCGGTTTGTGGCAATATTTCATGGAATTTTCAAGAAAATCATCGGGGTAAGTGATACTAACTCGGATTTGGTTAATATATATGAATATATCATTATTTACATCATTTAATTAGTACTTTGAGATGAAAATTTGGGGAAAATTATAAAAATTTTATAAAACAAAAATTTAAGATTTGGAGGTTAATTTGTTATAGGAATTTAGTAAATTTGGTATGGTTGAACTCGTATCGAAATAGGTGTTCGGATTTCGTGAAAATTCTGTCGGGTTCCGAGAGGGTGCCCCGCATTGACTTTTTAATGTGAAATGTTAGGTTGATATTTTATTATCCAGAATTATTTTCGATGAAGTTTAATGAAGTTATACAATCAATTTGGATAGATTTAAGATGTCCGGATGTCAATTCAAGTAAGAAGGCTATTGTGGAATATCGGCATAACTTTAAAAAAGTAAGTATCTTGCCTAACCTTGAGTGAGGGAATTACCCCTTAGGCATTGAGTCTTATGTAAAAATTATGTAATTAAAAACCATGTATGCGAGGTGACGAGTACGTACTTGGTTTATATGTGTAAATTATATCGGTTGAAATTCGTAGACGCCCCTATGTATTAAATTAGAAAATTTTTGGAACTTAGTAAATCCTTGATTTGTCATGTCTCATTCCTTATTTGTCGAGTTTGTATTTTATATGATAATTTGGTGTGATTTCCACTTGGATTTTTATGTGAATTCCGTGTGTTTGTTGATTTGATATTTCTTGGAAATAATCACATTATGAATTTTTCATCTGCAAATAATTAATTAAATAAGTTTAAATTGAGGCATTTATATATTTATCTAAAATTTGGATTAAAGAAGGCGTTGTCCTATGATGAGTTATTTTCCCATCATTGTGGTTATTTTTGAGATTTTATATACATTTTGTTAAGCCGTGGATTATCTGTTGTGAAATTAATTGACTTTGTTGTACCTTTGGAATGATCGTGGCCTACGGTAAATTTGTAAATATGAGTTGATGATGTTGTGTTATTGTGATAATATTCGGTATGAATTGTTGTGTGATTTGGGTTACTGTTATGCGGCGTATAAGGGTGACATTCCATTATTGATATTATGCGGACATAAGGGTGGCGTTTCACTGTTGTTATGTGTGTTGGGATATTATCTGGCGGAGTGATAAGGGAGGCTATTAAACGGAGCGATAAGGGAGACTATTATAGGAGCGATAAGGGTGGCTATTGATATTGTCAGGGCGGCGGGATAATAGAGGCTATTATAGTAGTGATAAGGGTGGCTATAGGAGAGATAAGGGTTGCTATTGTCAGGAACAATATGTGATGATTGGGAGATTGTTTGTAATTATTTTCGCTGTTGGTTTCAATTGTCTATATAAAAAAGGCTTGAATTGTAATTATAATCGGCTTACTTAGTCTTAGAGACTAAGTGACATCACAACACCTGTGGTGGGATTTTTGGATCATGACAATAATAGTCAAATCCGAGTTAAAATCACTTACCCGATCAACTCTTTGCAAATCGCTCTCAAAATCGCAAAAAACCGAGGCCTTTAACTCAAAAGATGAAAAATGAGAACAAGCCCTCGATCAGTCCCTTTTCAACCCAATGATCTGTTTCTGCGGATCAACAGCCGCTCCTGCAGTTTCACACCCACAAAAAATTCATCGCAGGTGCGGGTTTTACTTAAGCCAGCGACTTCCGCTTCTGCGGACAAGAGACACTCATGCGGTCCCGCTTCTGTGGAACATTGACTGCTTCTGCAACGCTCGACTACACCTGCGGTGAAGTACCAAAAGTCCAAATTCTGCATCTGCGGTGCCACTTCTGCTTCCGCAGATGCGCATCAGTGCGCCTTACTCCTTACTTGCGGAACGATCTTCTCCAGCACTGAGATCACTTCTGCGGTGCCTCACCTGCGGCCCAAAGTGCGTAGGTGCGATTGCACCAGAATCAGTAGTGTTTCAGCAATCAACCAAGTCAAAAATGGTTACGGATTCAATCTGAATCACATCCGGGGTCCCCAGGACCCCATCCAAACATACCATCATATTCCAAAACACATAGCGAACATACTTGAGGCCTTAAATTACATAAAACAATATCGAATCAACGGATCACAACTCAATTCAAACCTATTGAATCAATGAACATTCATCTTCCAAAACTAACTCTGATTCATACCAAACCAACTCCAATTTACCTCAAATTTGCACACAAGTCATAAATGACACAACAGACCTATTTCAACTTCCGCAGTCGGAATCTGATCCCAATATCAATAAAGTCAACTCTCGGTCAAACTTCTCAACCTTCCAAACCTTCAACTTTTTAATTTTCGTCAATTCAAGCCAAAACGACCTACGGACCTCCAAATTAATATCCGAACACGCTTCTAAGTTCACAATCATTATACGAAGCTATCGGAACCATCAAAACTCCATTTCGGAGTCGTCTTCACAAAAGTAAAACTCCGGTCAACTCTTTAACTTAAACTTTCAACTTTGGGAGGCTATAAATAGGGGAATGGGGCAAAAATACTCAGAACGACTAGCCTGGTCGTTACAAATTTCTAGTTATTGGTTAGCTCGATTTACTATATATGCAAACAATAGAAATATTATATTGATGACAATATTCATGGACTTAAGGAATCTTAGAATTGCAGATTAATCTTGAACTATATATATACGCACAAATTCATACTATTATGTGGTTTCTACCATCAGATGGTATATTACCTCCAGCCCCCTCAAAGAAAAAGAATCACAGTTTGGTTAAATGCAATTGCCAGGAAAGTAGTAATAGTACGGACTAGCCACCTTTTATTTCTGTAATTGAGAAATAGCCAATGTCTTAAGTTTCAAATTTCTCATGTAAAATTCTTTACTCGTGGAACTTGAAATTCTATAAAAATGACTATTTTGAATTACAAATTTGAAAAATAATTATTTATGAATTTTATCAGTCAACAAGCTTCGTTTAGTCAACGAACTTTTCTTGGTGATTCTTGTTAATAAGCCCTATAGGCTATAATGATTAATATTGAACAATTCGAAGACTTTCTCAACGTATCACTCTCACTGACGATTGTGTAATGATAACTCGTTATTTTAGTCAAATTTGGACGAAACAACATGTACTAATCAAATGGACTGAGTTGGTGGATTCTTGCAATTATCAACACTTAAGCCGAAAGTAAAGGTTGTTAGTGCATTTGTTCTTTTGGGTGTTGATATATAGTAGATTTCTACATGTATATACTATAATTCAAAATATGTCTCCTAGATTCAGCATCTCACATCACCACTATCACCATGCGTCTCACAGTAAGAATTCTTTACTGCCAATAAAGATTGTTTTGTAAACACAATTATATATATATATATATATATATATATATATATATATATATATATATATATATATATATCACTTCATTAGAAATATAGATAAGCAGTTGTGTATGCATGCATGCACATGAGATATAGGGGTGTTTTAAAAAATACATAGCCCAACATAGCACTTTGCACCTACATAGTCAAAAGGAATTTTTAAATTCCTATACACTATTTGAAACTTTATTACCCTCCCTACTCAAGTTTCAATTTAATTACATATTATATACAAATTTACCAATTATATACACTTTAAGAATTAAATGAGTATCCCTTTATATGAGGAATAAATTACTTCTCATCCTTATTCTCTCTCCCTCCTGCGCTCTCTCTCTCTCCGTCTCTCTCTCTCTCTCCTGTGCTCTCTCTCTCTCTACGTCTGTCTCTATCTCTCAATCCCTAATTCCAGTAATGTAGAGCAAGGAGAAAGTGAGCAGTAATTCCATGCTTATTAAAATTCCAGTAATGTAGAGCTGAAGGTGTTGCACAATTGGTGTTTAAATTGAAATTGTCAATCAATAAATTTTGAAGGTGTTTGACTCTCCACCATTGATAGCTATTAAAAAACTTTGTAGCTTTGAATTAGAATTTGGGTTTTCAAAAACAGTTATTTATTTATATTGGGTGTTGTTGCAAACAATTGAGAATATTGTTTGGAGTTTATATCTTAATTTTGAGGGTGTTTTGGTGAAGATTAGACTTGATTTTGGTTGAATTTCATATTGAAACTCGACACGACATGAAGATCTACTTCGCTCCACAATTAAACAGCATGACAGATCCCTCAATGCACTCACAACTCAAGACTGTACGTCACATCAAAACAGGAATCAAGTACCCAATAGCAGACTCTTGAATCAAAAGTAAACTTTATTCGTCTCATTCAACCCACCTGAACACATCCTGCATTCACATCATACTTATCATATAGTCATTCAACTGCTCATCGAACCACAAATTCCACTCATAGGAATACTACCGAATGCATAAGTCCAATTGCACTGGTTCTCACAATCGAAACTACCGAGCATAAGTTGCGGTCTAACTACGGCCTCAAGTCCTCCAGACTGGCCCATCAACAAAACACACAATACTAATCTCGAACCTCGTTCATGGAATCACAAGCCAACGATACATATCTGATACTGAGCGCTCATATACGCACACGAATGCGTGGAAAGAATTCAAAGAAATATATTTCAAGCTGAATCAATTTCGCACGATAGAATACAAGAAAGTTAAATTTTTCTAAGGGTTCAACAACCTCTCGAAGATAAGTACAGGCATCTCTGTACTGATCCGCAAGACTCTACTAAACCTGCTCATGACTCGTGAGACCTATGTAACCTAGGCTCTGATACCAACTTGTCACGACCCAAAATACTAACCTGTCGTGATGGCGCCTATCTCGATACTAGGTAAGTCGATAACCTCAATAAATCACAATTTCTTTTAAGTTTAAAAATATAATATTTAAACACAATCCACAAGTCTCACAAATACCGATACACACACACCCACAACTCGGTGTCACTGAGTACATGAGCATCTATACATTACAAGTCTGAAAAACCCGGTCTATAATAATCCAAGACCAAATATAATAAACCAAAAGGATAGGGAAGGAGAGACGAGGTCTGCAAAACATAGCAGCTACCTCTGAATCTTCAAAAAATCAATTATGTGAAAGAATCAACACCCACTGTATCCGGGATCACCCGGATCTGCACACAAAGTGTAAGGTGTAGTATGAGTACAACCAACTCAGCAAGTAACAATAATAAATAAGTAACTGAAAGTAGGGACGAGCTTCTCAGCTAAGTCTAAATAAAGTACTTTCCAATATAAAAGGGTAGGCATACTTTCAAGCTCAACATTTAATATTTCACACAAATTTCATATCAAATTTGACTGACACAAAAAATAATATTTTTTCGAATTTTCAAAATAGTGATATATGACAGCTGAAATGCAGTAAATAATGCAATCAATGCATCCTCTTAGAGTAACAGTCACTCAGTCCTCCCATTCACTCCAACCTCACAGACACTCTTTCCTCACAGACACTCATTCCTCACAATCACTCAGCACTCGGCATTCGTACTCGGCACTCGCACTCAATAGGTACATGCACTCACGGGGGTGTGTACAGACTCCGGAGGGGTTCCTTCAGCCCAAGCGCTATATCAAGATAATCATGGCATATAACAATGAAACATGTTGCGGCGCGCATCTCGATCCCATAAATATCCTCACAATTAGGCCATCAGTCTCACTCAGTCATCAACCTCTCAAGTCTCTCAGGCTCATGATGTCATACCAGTGGGTACCAATAATAACATCATATGTCTAAGCATGATTTTTATACGAGTCTCAGCTCAATTTTTCTCTAACACGTAGAGAATGTATAGATATCAACAGATTATTCAACTATACAGTTCCATGGGATTTTACCAAGTCACAATTCCTACGGTGCACGCCCACACGCCCGTCACCTAGCATGTGCGTCACCTCAAAACCAATCACATAACATATAATCCAGGATTTCATACCCTCAGGACCAAATTTAGAATTGTTACTTACCTCAAACCGGGTAATTCTTTATTCCTCTATACGGAAAAGGGCCAAAAATGCCCTTAAACTATCTAAAATAGCTCAAAAATACCCTCTGTTTGTTTTTGGTACCAAAAATATCTCTGTCGTCCATATTTTGGACCACAAATGCTCTTAAACTGTTAGTCTTGTCATTGAAGGTGACATTGCAGTCCAACTGGATTAGATTTGCTTACATGACCATACATCTAAGTAATCCAACATGGCAAAATAATTTTTTCGGAAAAATTATTTTTTCAAATTATTTTTTAAAATACAAAATCAACACTTTTTCCAAAAAAAAGTAAACAAAAAATGGAAAAATTATTTTCAGGAAAAATAATTTTATAGAAATATATTTTTTCCTGAAATATTTTACTTTTTTCGTAATAAGTGTTGATTTTTTATTTTAATAAAAATTTTTGAAATAAATAATTTTCCTGAAAGTGTTGATTTTGTGGTCCAAATGCCACTAAACCGTTATATATGTTTTCGGAAAAATTATTTATTTCGAAAATTTTTATTAAAATACAAAATCAACACTTATTCCGAAAACGGTGAAAAAATTCCCGAAAAAATTATTTGTTTCCGAAATTTTTATTAAAATACAAAATGAACACTTATTCCGAAAAAAATAAAAAATTTCCGAAAAACATATTTTTCCGGAAAATTATTTTTTCGAAAAATAATTTTTGTGGGTTTCTTTTTACGTTTTTCGGAATAAGTGTTGATTTTGTATTTTAAAACAATTCCGAAAAAATATTTTTTTTGGAAAATTATTTTTCCAGAATTTTTTTTTACTTTTTTCGGAATAAGTGTTGATTTTGTATTTTAAAAAAAATTCGAAAAAATAATTTTGCCATGTTGGATTGCTTAGGTAGATGGCCATGTAAGCAAATCTAACCTAGTTGGACTGCCATATCACCTTCAATGACAAGACTAACAGTTTAAGAGCATTTGTAGTCCAAAATATAGACGGCAAAGATATTTTTGGTACCAAAATCAAATGGAGGGCATTTTTAAGCTATTTCATATAGTTCAAGGGCATTTTTGGCCCTTTTCCGTTCCTCTATGCCCTTGCCACGAGAATTGGTCTCCGAAAGCCTTGTATCTAGCCACAATTAATTCGATTCAGTCAATACTAATTATTGTAATTAATTCCACAAGAAAATACTAATTTTCCAATAATAATCCAAAATTCACTCAAAAATTGCCCGTGGGGCTCACGTCTCAGAATCCGACAAAACTCACAAAATCCTACAACCCATTTAATTACGAGTCCACCCATACTAATTTTATTAAATTCCGATAACAACTCCGCCTCCAAATCTAAAATTTTCGTTTTTGAAAGATTTTGCAGAAAAACCCATATTCTTCCATCTAAATCCGAATTAAATGATGAATATATCCATGGATTTATGAAATATAATCACTTTTGGATATAGGACACTTACCCACTTGAAGTCTTGAAGAAATCCTCAAAATCGTCCAAGAATCGTGCTCCAAAAATCTAAAATGAAATGAAAGAAATGACCATTTTTGGTCCTTAAGTTTCTACCCAAAAAATACTATTCTGGCCGCTAAAAGTGTCAAATCTGGTCGCTAAAGGTGCGTACCAAAACTGTTTACACCAACAGTTTTGTTTTCACGAAAAAAACTCTAACTCCATCATACGAACTCGGAATTCGACGATTCTTATTCCTGTGAGTCACAAATAATAATACGAATCTACTCGTTTAATCGAAACTCCATTCGGAGCTCATTTGCTCAAAGCAATACCAATTTCGCTTGTTAAACAATTAACTCATGTTTCACGCTAAAAACCCAACCGCGACTTGATGGAATTAGACCAAACTCTCTAGATCACTCCTATAATTCATTATCAAAACCCCAGAAGTCTCGAAATCAAATTTTGATCTCTAGAACTAAAAATGAATCTTTTGATCATTACATGTTTATGCTGAAAACATCAAACTCATCCAAACCTCTTCCCAGACAGTTTGTAGTGTATCAACCATAACTTCTTATACTCAACTCCAAATTTCAAATGGTTTACATTTCTGCAAACTAAATACAAAGGGCTACAACTTTTATGGTTTTCTCATCATCCAACTCCTTATAGATTGCGAGATATAAGCTCCCAAAGTCGGCTCTACGCATTAGAATATTTTGGCGAAATAGAAATTTTTGGTAAAACTACTTTACCAGCCTTCATTCAGTTGACCATAACTTTCTGTACAAATGTCCAAATGATGAATGGTTTAACTTTCTGGAAACTAGAATCAAAAGGATACAACTTTCATGTTTTGAAACTTTTCAGGTTCCTTATAGATTTCAAGATATAAGCTTCCAGAATCAGCTATATGATCGCACCAGTTGCTATCCAAAAACAGCTTCTGCAGCAGAAAAAATTCCAGCAGCTCCTTTTGTCCGAAATTCATTTTGTTAACCTTACGAAATCCACCCGAGGCCCTCGGGACCATAATCAAATATGCCAACATGTCCCAAAACACAATACGAACTTAGTTGAGGCTTCAAACCATGCCAAATAACACCGAAATTACGAATCGCGCATCGAATCGAATTATGAGTTTTCAAATCTTTCAACTTTTATATTTTGTACCGAAACATATCAAATAAATTTCAATTAACCTAAAATTTTGCACACAAGTTACTAATGACATAACGGACCTATTAAAATTATAAGAATCGGATTTTGATCCTGATATCAAAAAGTCAACCCCCCGATCAAACTTTCCAAAAATTCGACTTTCGCCATTTCAAGCCTAATTCCACTACGGACCTCCCAAAAAAATTTTGGACACACTCCTAAGTCCAAAATCACCATACGGAATTATTGAAATCATCAAAATTCAAATTCGAGTTCGTTTATATATAAGTCAATATCCTGTCAACTTTTCCAACTTAAGTTTTCAATTATGATACTAAGTGTTTCATTTCACTCTGAAATCCTTACGGACCCAAACCAACTAACCCGGTAAGTCATAAAATAACTGTAAAGAATAACTTGAGTAGTAAATGGAGAAACAGGGTTATAATACTCAAAACAGCCGACCGGGTCGTTACGGTAATAGAGTATGGGTATCGTGATGTTATCGACTATTTTGTTCTATGGCTTTGAGACAAGTTGGGGAGTCTGCTATCAACAAGTTATTTTCACGGTTATGTGTCATATTGGTTTCGGTTCGGGGTATACTGGCGAATCATAAAATGGGAATTTTGGGGTATTAGAGGTCGAGATCGAGGATGACTCGAGTAAAGGAATTTCTGGATACAGGTTGTATTACGCTCTATGGGTATATGGGAATCATAAAATAATTGAGTGGTTATTCGCAAAATATGTAGGGTACTTGGAGTAGGAATTTGCTCGATTGCTTAGGAGTGTGGACTACTCCCTTGGGTGTTGGTGTACTAATGAGGTACAGGTCGTTTGGCCCGTTTGGTCGGTCCAATTGAGATTTGAGTAGAGTGGATGACTCTCTAGAATGGTTCTAATGGATTCAAAATTTATATGTAGCGATTTGGAATTTTCAAGATTTATATATGGCTAGAAACTGGGAGTTGCATTGGATGGTGTCGAGACTTATGGCATTTTATATAATTGTGGATTGTGCATTTCAGTATCAATAAGGTGAAGAAAACAGTTTTAGGTTCACATAAGGTCTCTTTTGAGTGGGTGTCTCGGTTGTGGTGCCTTGGGGTGCTTAAGAGGGGATTCAGCGGCATATGGGCCTTAGGGCGTTATGGTTTTATACTAGGGTCTCCTGTATGGTGAATTTTGGTTAGGGATCATGGTGTTCTAGCAAGGAGAAGTATCAATTTGAAGGCAATTTGGAAAGGACTTGGATAAATAGGACAGCTTGGTAGTAGGTTGGGTTAGCACAGTAATGGGTATAATCGGTTCTTTGGGTACTTATGACGTGGCTAGTCTCTACAGGTATTTCGTGGCATTGTTCTTGGGTTTTGGCAACCTGCGTGGCTGGATTGAGTTAGAGAGATTCGGTTCAGATAGCTTGGTTATGTGCAGATGGGTTTCGAAGAGTTCTCAATGGTTTTAACCAAGGTTCAGGGGTATATTTCCTGCTGGTGTGAGGAGCATGTGGTATATAGTGAATTTCTCCTGGATGAAATCAAATGGAAGGTCCTTGGCTAATTGAGTATGTAGTTGCTTATGACTCAGAGTAGACTATGAAGTTCTCGTATTTTTCATATGATGGCATGTTATATACGGTGTGTTGTATAGGATTGAGATTTACGTGAGCAGGATCACAGTTCTGTTTAGAAGCATGGACGGTTTTAGATGACTAGGTAAATGATATTACTATTTGGTATGGCTTGATGAGAGTATACATTTCAAAAGGGGCAATGTGTTTTAATTTATGGATACTTCACTGTTATTGCGACACTCTTCTAATTGATCGACTGCTGATATTCAAATTTTTCTATGTGGCACAGAAGAATTTTAGAAGTATTCCTCGTGGGATGATCGTGTATGAGAGATGTGTTAGACATTCGGGCGGTGGAGATGGAATCAGATATGGTGATTCGTGTGTTTTATGGATTTAGAGGCTGGGAGTTCTCATGAGCAGATTGTTTCATAGTTGTGGACTGTGCAGTTGTGGCCGAAGCTAGCCAGATGATAGTATGTGTTATGATTCAGTCATTGTGGACTTTCGGAGTGTTATTTATCTATCTGTGGGTGACTAGAGCTGATTTGGGAGTCCATTGGTAGGCCCAATTAGGATGTGTATTCTACACCGAGCCAGATTGGTTGGCTCCATACTGCTACTGTTGAGGGATGTGCCATTCGATTGTTGTTGAGCTTATTCGTGTTCTGAAATGATCTGTGAGTTACTCTTCTAAGCTACAAGGAGTTGTGATTCGTTGGTTGTATGCACCCATGATGCAGTTCTATTAGGGCGTTATAGCGGAATTTGCGCGAGATGGGTATTTGGGTGATGCATGAGTGGTTGCACATTGATTATGTTCTTTCGGGTTTGTGTGGCATTGTGTCATTTGCTTCTACATGGTTATGGTAATGCACTTTGAGTACTTGATGTCGGATTGTGCGTGGTTATTAATTTTGAGCGCGGTAGCTGAGGTATTTCATATGAATCAGTGTTTGGATGGGGTCACGCATTGCAGCATAGTTATGTTGAGATATGATCCCTTCTGTTAGATTCGTGTGTTATGGTTCTATGGTGTGTGATGGGCTCTTAGCATTGCGTTGGGGTGGTAACCGTCGAGCTTGCGGGACGGTTCTCTTGTCTGAGTCATTCTTCCATGATTGAGTACATTTAGAATGTTGCTTATTGGTGCACGGCTTACACGGGTTGTGGCTTTAGATAGTATTGGCGTGGCATGTCAGTAGAGTAGCTGGTATTTGATAAGATGAAGTCATCGGACCTAGAATGGATACTATCAGAATTGATTACAGCATGGTTGGAAGGATAATGTCGAAAGTCGGCTTAGAAATTTGCTATAGTTCTTGTCAAAGGAGACGGAGTACCATGACTTGTTGATCTGATGAATGAATATGAGTTCTGCATGTTTCTTTCATCATTGGCAGTGTACGAAGGTTTTTGAATGGAGTCTTGTTTGATATGAGGTTTATTACCGGCATTGGGTTATTTTGAGCAGCTACTATGATTAGAAAGCATTGCTTCGAGCATTTGAGCTATGTGGTATTTGAGTTTTGAGTATTTGAGTTATGGTTATGGCTTTTGATACAGCTTGTTTAGACTTATACAATGTGTATATTGCGGGATTAAGATCGTATAAGAAATTCCGGATGTTGGAAATTAGATTCGAAGGCTTGTGGGCTAGGTTGAATTGAGAAATTTCAGTTATGTTGTGTTATCGGACCTGTATTGGATATGGTGACGTGGGATCACCCTCGGGTATGTGCATGGTAAGGTTATACGATGGTTTGATGGCTTCGAGAACAACTCTGGACACGTTCGAGGACGAACACATGTTTAAGTGGGGGAGGATATAACGACTCGACCGGTCGTTTTGAGCATTTGCACTTCGCTCAGTAGTTTACGGGCGTGAGTAGCTCCGTATGATATTTTATGACTTATGTGAATCGTCGGTTTTGGTTTTTAGGTTATTCGGGGCTGATTTGGAAGAATGATTCTCAACTAGGGAGCTTTAAATTTGAAAGAGTTTATCAAGTTTGACTTTTTAACATTTGACCTCGGATTGGAATTTTTGATGGTTCCGGTAGGTCCGTTGGGTTATTTTGTACTTAGGAGCGCGTCCGGATGGTGATTTGGAGGTCCGTAGTGGAATTTTGCTTGAAATGGCGAAAGTTAAAATTTTGAAAAGTTTGACCAGGAGTGAACTTTTTGATATTGGATTCGGATTGTGATTTCGGGAATTGGAATAGCTTCGTTATGTTATTTGGGACTTGTGCGCAAAATTTGAAGTCATTCCGAATTGATTTGCTATGTTTCGGCACGAGTTATCGAATTTGAAAGTTCAAAGTTTAAAGATTTCGATTTGAGGTGCGATTCATCGTTTCGATGTTGTTATACGTGATTTGAGGCCTCGAGTAGGTCCGTATTATGTTATTGGACTTGTTGGTATATTCGGACGGGGTCCCGAGTGGCCCGGATGAGTTTTGGACGAGGTTCAGATTATTTTCACTTCATGTGCAAAACTGAAGGCTGCTGGTTCTGGTAGGATCGTACCTGCGGTTGGTTTGCGCAGGTGCGATGGCCGCATAAGCGACAAAGGAGTCGCATATGTGAATTGAGAGCTGGATGAGGAAAATCGCAGAAGCGAAGATTTGGGCGCATATGCGATGCCGTGGGTGCGGCAGCTCGAGCGCAGGTGCAGAGTTGGAGGGTGTCAGTAGAGGTCGCAGGTGCGATGGGATTTCCGCACCTGCGATGGCCCAGATGCGGGCAGGGAGTCAAATAAGCAGAAATGGTGAGGAAGCCGGGCAGCGCAGGTGCGAAGTGTTTCCGCAAAAGTGGTGGTCGCAGATGCGACAAATTTTTCGCAAATATGGATGTGCTGGGCAGAATGTTATATATAAGGGTTCACGATTTTGGCTTCATTTTTACATTTTCAAGTTCGGATTGAGGCGATTTTTGGAGAAATTATTACCATATGAATTGGGGTAAGTATTCTCTACTCGGTTTTGGTTATATTCTATGAATCTATCTTCGATTTTAGATTTTGGTTGATGAATTTTAAAGAGGAAATTGGGGGTTTTGGCCTAAAGTTTCATAATATGAATTTTTGAGTTTTGAACATCGATTTGGAGTCGGAATTGAGTGAAACTAGTATGGTTGGACTCGTAATTAAATGGATTGTCGGATTTTTTGAGTTTTATCCGGTTCCGAGGCGTGGGCCCGGGTGTGAGTTTTGGCCGGTTTTGGCTGTTGATTGAGGAATCAATCTTTATCATTTGGAATTATTTCCTTGTGCTGTATTTGATATATTTGAGTTGCTTTTGGCTAGTTTTGAGTCGTTCGGAGGTCGCTACGCGCGTGATGGCATCTTTGGAGCATCGCTTGGCTTACTCGGTATTTGGTATTGGCTTGTTCGAAGTAAGTAACTCTTCTAATCTTAATGCTGAGGGTATGAAACCCCGAAATACGTGTTATGTGATTGGTAGTGAGGTGACGCACATGCTAGGTGACAGGCGTGTGAGCGTGCACCATGTGAATTGGGACTCTGTTATTTCCACGGCACTGTATAGTGGTCCTACTTTGTTGATATCCGTATTTTATTCATGTGATAAAGTAGTTAAGCTGTCAATCATGCTAGATATCATGTTTAGGTATTATGCTGATATTGTTTGGACCCATAGTAGTCGTTTCTTACTGTCATCTCACTGATTTCATTGATATTTCGTACTCAGTCATATTCATGCATTCATATCATATATAAGTCTCAATTATTTATAGATATATCATATCATTGTTGTCGGGCTAGTTTCATGACATTGTGAGCCCGTGCGTGAGACTGGAGAGATTGATGACTGAGTGAGGCCGGGGGCCTGTTGTGAGGATATTGATACTATAGCACGTGGATTGTCCGTACAAAACGTGAGTTGTCCGTGCGGATCCAGATACTGATATTATAACACGTGAGTTGTCCGTATAACACGTGAGTTATCCGTGCGGATCCAAATATTAATATTATGGCACGTGAGTTGTCCGTGCAGTACGTGAGTTGTCCGTGCAGTACGTGAGTTGTCCGTACAGATTATAGCGCTTGGGCTGTAGGAGCCCCTCCGGAGTCTGCACACCCCCAGCGAGCGCAGTCGACTATATATATGTGGATCGGGCTGCATGCCGCAGCGGGTATTGTACAGCACTGAGTGATTGAGTGTGCGGAGCATTGAGCATAGTGAGAGAGGATGTGAGAAAGTGAGATTGAGTACTTTGAGATTGTGAGTACATGATTCATCTATGCGATACATGGCATTGGCATGCACACATGACATACAGGCATAGAGATGTATTTTTTTCTCATGCTGTACAGTATCACGTCATTCATGACTTTTTACACATATTGATATGTGGGCATAGAGAGGTATTTCACACTTGCTATCTGGAAAGAAAATGAAATATTTTATTTATTGTGATAAGGATATTTGAAAAAATTACAGTTTTCAAACTTACTCGTATTTTTGGTATTTTTGGTAAAAGATTTGGGTTTTCACTAAGATACTTGAAAAGCATGACTATTTTCTGGAATTGTGAACGAACTGAGCATTTTATTTCTGAGATACCTCTTTTATTACTTGTACTATGTTGTTATGTTGAGTTGTGGAATATTGGTGTTGGACCCGACCTTCGTGTTAGCTCGTCACTACTTTCAACCTAAGGTTGAGTTTGTTACTTATTGGGTACATGGGGTCGGTTGTTCTCATACTACACTTCTACACCTTGCGTGCAAATATTGGTTGCTGATGTTGCTGTGTTCGTTGGGAGCTGGATTGAAGATGTACCTGCGTCCCGGTTGTAGCTGCCTCTTGTTCGTGGTAACTTTAGATCTATAAAACTCTGTTTATGTACTTTTCAAATATACTATGTATTTATTCCATTTCATCTTTGTAAACTCTATTCTTAGAAGCTCATGATTTGTACTACCAGTTCTTGGGGATTGTATAAGATTCAGATAATTTTTTATTTAATTGCTTTATTAATTGTTATTGAAATTGGTTAGTGGTTAACTGACTTACCTAGCGGGTTGAGTTATGTGTCATCATGACTAGTTGGATTTTGGATCGTGACATGGGGCTTGTCCAAGAGTTGTGCAATCATGTGCAGTTAGCCTTGTCGATCACCAAAATTCCTTAATTAACCCTTAATTTCTTTCAGTGACATCTTTATTAATTACAAACCAGAAGTTTAAGAACACTGCAACTAGAAATTGGAGTTCTAATACTGAATATTCTATGCCGAAAGTCATGATTGTGAATTTTGATAGAACCTTTCAGCTGAAAAATCTTCATGTCTTAAATTTTTCTACGTCCCTCACTCTTCAGTTCTTTGTATTTTTTATTTCAAATCTTTTTTTTTTACTCTTTTCCAGTTGATAACAATATTTTCATTTTTGTACGTGATGAATAAAAACCTTGAGCTACTGGAAGCAATTGATATAAAAAAAAAAGCCATTTTCTGTTCGCAGGGTAAGTAATTTTATTTATTTACTTAATAGGTAAGTATTTATGAAAAACAAATTTTAAGGACGAATTTTAGAAAAATATATTCAAGGGTTATTCCTTTAGTGACGAATTATAGCGTTGTGATGCGTTTCTTGATTTATCAACTTGTTGGGAGCATACAATGCTGGTGTTGTATTATATATTTAACTAGTGAAATTATTCACGCTTCGCGCAGTAAAGAAATGCCTAATTTTTTTTTTTCTAGTTTTCAAAGATCTAAAAAACTAAACTTCAAATTTAAATAGATTATATTTCGCATTTTAATTTATTTTATTATTAATACTTTAATTTGATATTTTGCTCTAATGTTTCATCACTTAATGGTTGTTAGTCTTCTAGAATATAAAGGAAATTGATCTCTATATATGTGGATGAGAAATTTTATAACATCTCTCTCTACCTTTTATATATCCTTTTATTTTTCTTTTACTTTTTCTTTTCTTATACTAATAGTCTTTTTTATTTACTTTTCCCTTCCTTTTCGTCTTCCATTATCCATCACTTTTCTCTAATTTTTGCCTTCACTTTTCTTTTTCGCTCCCTTCCCCTTTCTTTTACTTTCTCCCTTTTCTTCTTTCATTTTTTCTTTTCTTACTTCTCTTCTCATTTTCCTAAAAAAAATATCAATCTCCTTGTACTTTCTCCTAAAAGATAGATGGATTTGCATGTTACAATCATCAAGCGTGTTTGACAGACTTCAAGCAGTTAAATGCTTGTCATCCATTTATTGGATACGTCACTAATATATTAGTAAATAAAAAATATTCGTTAAGAGAGAAATATATATTTCATTGTGCAGTCAAATTTATGTTAAAAATTTTTAAGCACAACAATGTGGCCTAGCTAAATATGTCACCAATTCAAATCCCCATCAAATGTGGATCAACCTTCATTTGTACTCTCTTTTTCCATTTCAAACGAGCCTCTAAGTTTTGTATGACAGCCAAATGTATGATCATTTCTATCAAACTGCTTTTCAGCATTTGTTTTAGTATCTCCGCCAAAAATATCATAGAAAAGTTAAATTGACATCTTAAACAATGTGTTCAACCAGATAATATAACATGGACAGAGATACTTGTTTGGTTGGTTTTGGTCTGCATGTCAATGCGCCAAATACTTTCACGTTATAATTTTCGAGAGTCAAACTATATGAATTATGATCAATATTTACCATATTAATATGTGAAGAATTGTAAATTATAGTACTTTTCATAAAGTTTTAAATATATAGATTTTAATTTTAAAATATTTAATTAATCTACTCTAATTTAGCTTCAAAGATTAATTAAATTGACTTTAAAAAAACGAAACGTAATAAGTATTTTGGGTCAAAGGGAGTAAATCCTTAGTATCATTTTATAATATGCAGTACATACAAGTAAGTCAATATCTCTATCAAAGGGAAAGAATTATATAACGTCAAAAGTTGGAAGCCAAGAAAATACTCTCTTCAGCCACCTCTTAAGTTGTAGTTATGTTACAAAGATCATAGTCCATTTTGAAAGATGATTAAACCTTCATAAGATGATCTAAAGTTTTTGTACGTGCACTCCAGTGCAAGCGTAAGTTACACGATTTTTAATTTCACATTCATAATATAAGACATATTTTTTTATAATTATCTAATGATGGTACTTCAAGAAAAGAAAAGTTACTTGAAAAAATTACTATCATCACTTCAATTCCACAACGTTTTGAGCACCATCTGAAATGCAGATTCATAAAGTCTTTCCTCAACCTTGTTGAACCGCGCGCAGTATTTTCTATCGGCCATATATCAAGAAGAACTAATTTTTCATCGCAAGATTCACAAAAAGTCAATTCTACAAAATTTTGCAAAAGCAAGTAAATATTTTGTTTTTTTGTGGAGATCACAATGCAGATAAGAGTATCACACCCAAATAAAGTAGCGAAAAGCAGAATAATCAATCTATATAATTATATAATCCAGGGCCATAAGCCCGGTGACGTGGCATGACTCATTGACCAGCAATTGCCTTTTCCATTTTTCTCCGTTTTATGGGATTTTCTCCAATATTTTACCCAATTACCTCATTAATTAACCAATAAAACCCAAAGAAAAGCCACCGATTAACCTTCTTAAACAGACCGTTTCTACTTCCTTCGTTGATAATGGCAGCCGATCAAATTCAACCAAACCGTGTCTTTTTCCTTTCATTAATTATTATGGCAATTTCGAACATTAATCTCTCTTCCCTCTCTTCGATTAAAGATCTGTAATTAGCGATGAACCTACGGAATAATGCTTAAAATTCAAGGCATACTAACGTTCATTATAATTATCATTGAATAGCAAAGGAGAACATGAAAAGGACCAGCAACAACGAAAAAGCATAATTAGGTTGCACCATGGATCCTTCAATAGATTTCGAGAAGGTACACTCTTTTTTTATTTATTCGTTTCATGGTATATACAATGCGCAAACGACACCCTTTTCACCAATTATTACGTTTTGGCAATTTGTGTATTGGCTTAAGTTGGATTTCTCATAACCAAAAATATATATATATTTGGTTATTAAAGATTGATTTTTTGCTAATTAGAATTGTCTGTGGAAGAGTTAAATAATTTGATAGGAGCATAATAATTATCACTGATAATTTATTATTCATACTCTTCGGTAGTCCCTATTTAACTTTCCTTGAAACATTTTTTGTCAGGTTTATATATTATAAACCTTGCAGTATGGTCAATCCAGAACAATGATTGAATTAATGAGATGTTTTACTCCTTCTATAGTTAGTTTATCAGACATTTTTGTAGAATATTTAGAAATTTTGATCCAAAATATCTGCTTCAAATATAAAACCCGAGTTATTCTCGGAACCGAATATTATAATATGTTATAATATATGTCCTCTATAACAGCATATCACTATAGTAGCCAAAACAATTCGGAACGAATTAGGCTGTTATAGAGAGGTTTGGCTGTATAATATTCCTTAGTTCATGGTGGCAACTTCACCCCGTGCATTTCACTTTTTGCTCTCTTCATATTTTAATAGGGAAAACGATGTTGGACTGTGTTTTCACTATATGTCATCACCAAAATTTCAATCTTTTGGTCACTTGACTTCACTTTCTTGCAGATTCGCTTAAAAATTGGAAGCGGATTTTTTTTGTGTAACTAGAGCAAAACATCAGCCTCTATCATCATTAATTGATAATGTCTTCCTTCTTCACTCTTTCTTTTTTAGAAAACTTCTTGTATCGAGATCTACTTCTATTTAATTACTTTCGGTACTATTGGAGTTATGCATATGGCTCCATTAGTTTTTATTCTTTCTGGCTTGCAGATAAGAATAATTTTGGCTCGCATTTTCTAACTTATATTTTTCTTTGCGGTGTCTCTATTGGATGCTTTCTGTCACTAGATCGTTCTCAGCTTCTTCTATTCGAAGGCATCAGATTGTGATGCCATATAATGCTAAGCCTAAATATAATGAGTCAATCTTCGATACTTCTTTAGCCTTTTTTTGTTTTCCTATGGACTTTCAAAGAATCTTTTCGTTTGTTGGCATATGAAGCAAACAACTTAATGTTTGACTTTAATTTTTCAATAAATTCATGCATCCTATTTCATAATCATGTTGTATAATCCTGGTCTATACCTTCCTAAATAAAGAATTTGCACTGAAGTTCATTTCAACTGGAGTTTTCATCTTTGGTTTTCCTTTATAATTGTTTTTCATGAGTCTTGCTTTTCCTCGTAGAACTTCATTCTTCATACTGCTCAATTGCCTATTCTACAACATTCCAATGAAAATTCGGATTACCACTATCCAGCTTATAACATAAGATATAGAATTTTTTTCTAAATATGTGGAGTAATATGGAGTTTATTCTGAAAAATATGGCTTGATAATGTCACGATGTCCTCGGGCCATGATTATTACATGTACTTGGTTTGCAATTTTTTGTTCAGAAAGATCTATCAGATGGCGCAAATAAATAAATAAATGAAGTATATTGTCTGATTTTATATGCCATTATGCAAGTGGCTAGGGAAAATAACTACTCTGCCATCCGCTGCATTGTTTATTATCCGATACCATTCTTCTATCATAAGTAGTCCATAATTAAATATTTATCTTCATTTACTTTCTTGATAAATATTTTGTGACTTTATGGATATAACTATTTATTCCTAATTCTGAACCTGTTCAATGTAGCTCTGAACATATTAGGAGCATATACACACGAGATGAATGAGGAGGATAAAAAAAATCTGAAATGGTTTTGAGGGTCTGCATTCTTTGTCATGAGGTTGCAGAGTGTGTGTTCTCGTAATCAGTTAGTTAGAAGTTTTAGCTTCCTTTTGATGCTAAAGAAGAATATATTTGTTTGAAGACTTTTTTTGAGGGTACATAGCTCCAAAAATTATAGTATACCTGGAAGTTTTGATGAAAGTGTGACTGAGGTTTACCAAGCCGAATGCAGAGAATGTAAATTTAAATGGAGGGGTTTGATGAATGACCACAAAAGTCATATTTCAAATAGAAGTTGAAAGTCACGCTTAATGTAAGAATGAGATTACAAAATCAATGGTCAAAGAAAAATTGGTTTGTATTGCCGTATTGGGAAGCAATGATACATGCTTTCTTTTATCCTACTTGCGTGGATAATATAGTAATATGTTTTAAGCACACGTTATTTTGATCTTATTAATGAGGGATACGGATTACTACAAGACTAACATCATATAGAAGGTTTAGGGATGAAACATAAGTAAATGAGGAGGAATACATGGAAGATTTATGCATTATGCTGCTGGAAAATGAGTATTTTTCTTTTCTTTCTGTCCTTGAAAACTGTAGTTTGTCTTGTGAACATCTGGAATGAGCTATAGCTGGAAAGTATTCAATTATATATCAAATTTCTAAAATCTAACTCCCAGTGTTCTTTTGCATTACATTTAGATTCCTCTAAATTTGTTTCTATTACGTTCTGCTGGTACAAATTTGTTCCTGAATATGGTGCAACTTTTCTTTTTTGTCGTTCTAGACTAAAGTGTACGAAATTGTTCGTAGATTCATTTACAAACAGTATATCTTTCTATAATTTTATATGGAATCAATGCACAACCATGAGAATGCTACAATATTCAATCACTAATGTATACCATTTTCGACTTTTATAGGCTTTACTTATATAAATACTTACTGTTTTATTGATATACAATTTTGTTAATTTTTTTTGGTGATATTGCGAGTTTTGTACCTAACAAGAGAATTTATATTTATATATAATGCATGATAATTGTATCTCTTCTATCTCGATTAAGTTTATAACACGATCATATGACATATTTACTATTTTCTGTGATGACCGCGCGAAGCAGGAGAATTTCACTAGTAAGCTTTAATTTAAATATATTATCAAATACACGTGGGATTGTGGTTGGTAACCTCATTTTCACGCTTGAAACCCGTCTCAATTAAGATCTATAGTTCCGTAAGCTTGACTTGCCAAAACTTTCTAAGCAGTACCCATTAAAGCGACGGTGTTGACTGTTGAGGCATTGGGAGTAGGTGATTAGAGTTTCTCACTTCAGGCGCAAAACCATGCCTTTCGCCTCATACCTTATGGAAGATGGAAACACTTGCATTATGCAATTTTGACCAAATCTATTAGAAAATGGCTAGCAAAAACCCCCTCGGGCCGGGGATTACAAAAAGGTATTTAAAAGTGTAACGTAATATTGATACCTATTTAAACAATTCATTAATTCGGAAGTTTCAAAAATTGACTTTTGGAATTCTTAAAATGAATTCAGAAGGAAAAATAAGGGAACAAAAGGCAAAAAAAAAAAAAAGGAAAAAAAAGATAAATAGGTTTCTTGGCCAAAGAGAGATGCCACATTATTTTTTCTATTCCCTACTTTATATATAAACATATAGATAGATTGTCAAATAAAATAAGTATTATAATTGTGAATATTCTTATAAGACGAAAGATCATTTTATGAATTATCTGACTTATAAACTTGGTTGCGTCTAACCCCAAAAGTTCAATCTAATGATGAAGATTACTGTAATCTTGAAGATTTTGTTTTTTAATTTACAGTACGTACTAAAAGAACAGTTTCTTGATGGAGGTACATACGTAAATAACATATTCTTTTTGAAATAATATTTGTGCTTTTAATGTTTGGGTTGTTAGGACGGTGTAATTGATTCGTGTACCATGGTATGGAATTTTGTACAGTTCGATCATATGTTAGTATTTGTAAATTTTGTATTATTAGATTTTTAACACATTAATTAGTTTCGAAATTTGTTTTAACATAATTTTTACGGTCTTTATACTACCATTATAAATTTATAAATAAGTGAAATTTGAAGATTTTATGAGTATACGTATGACCTTGTCTTAGGTGAAACGTCCCTGCTCACGCTCTTCTTTTTTAAAACACTAGCTATTAGTTTAAGTCGTCTCACGTTCTAATTTAGGAAAGTGAACCATATAAAAAAGACATCCAAAGAATTGATTAGGATTTAGGACAATGGAGACTCTTTTAGCAATTTTGTTTATATATATTTAAAAGACAAAGGTTGTAAAAGAATCAAAACTGATGGCAGCTACCCTGAAACCCCTATTCAACTATTTAAGTAAGATTAAGAAATAAACAAATAAGAGTTTAAACTGTAGCAGACAATTTATCTTATTTTTAAAATTACAAAATTCACACTTTAAAAAGGCTCACTGCAGGTAGATACCATTTGAATAATTTGACAATATAAAAAAATTATAGTAATGATGTATATAACTTAAATTCAACAAATAAAATTACCACAAAAACCAGAAAAGGCGTGTGCCAATAATACGTGATTAGGTCAGGTAGGTATATATACCTAAACAGGTTGGGCGAAGAGTGAAAATAATTAAAAACCAAAGGAACCTCTCCATATGGTTCAGATGTTAGCTTTCAAGTTTTTTTTGGCAGTTGAGAAGTTTAAATAACTTATTGACTGAGGAATCTTTTCACCACGGTTTAAGATATGAGTTTGATTGATTTCAGTAATTTTTTGTTCAAATTGTATTTATTTTACGAAATTCATTTAATATATATAAATTATTAATTTAAAAAGGTAAAAATTTCAAACTCATAAGCTCAAAATCCTGGATTCGCCTTTACTTTTCACCCTAAGTAAGGGAAAAGATGAATATGAATGTCAATTCAAATGAGATGAACAAAAGGCAGACTAACGAATTCTTAATTTCTAATATTATTTTCCTAGTTTTACCGACTCAGCAAGAAAATACTCATTTCCTCATCTACCTGACGGTAGAACTGACAATAATAGTACTATGTTTCAAAAGAACAATGATCAATTCAACAATATTGTATCAACACAGCAGGTTGTTGGTGTTCAAATTTTGGAAACACAAAAGTCAGGCTGTGAAGAACAAAAGTTAGTAGCTGATAAGGTAGCAAAGAAGGGACCAACCAAGGAAGTATGAAAAAATGTTGTCATTTGTAATGGCGAATAAATTGTGAAACTACTTATCCTAGGACAATATCGCATAATGCGTGTTTGTTTTTGGTTATCATCGGACGTTCAGTAAATACATTTTAGCCCTGATTAATTTAAATTTGGACCGTATTAAAGAAAAAAATGCTCCCTAATAGAATTTTCGAACCGGAGATCTCTGATAAGTATGGAGGAATCTCTCCGTCCCACCGCAATCCTAAGTGGTGTGTAATATTTTATCCCAATTGGAAAATGTCCATGCTCTTCGGAGCTTTAGTTTGTGTAATGTCTCTTATAATTTTTAATACAATTATTTACTTAACAAAGAAAAAAGAGACAGCAATATTTGAAATGAGTGCGAACAGCACTCCGTTTTGTACTAAGCAAAATTATTACGCGTATACATAATATTTCCAATTGTTACAAAAGAAAAAGGCAGTAATATTGATATTTGTTTCTATCGGTTGAAAAGCTTCGCTCAGAATCAATATGTAACGACCCGGCCGGTCGTTTTGAGTATTATAATCCCGTTTCCCTATTTATTGTTCAAATTGTGAATTACAGTTGTTATTTGGCTTGCCGGGGTAATTGGTTTGGGTCCGGTGAGTTTTTGAAATGATTTGGAGCACTTAGTTCCAAGGTTTAGAATTTAAGTTAAAAAGGTTGATCGGATGTTGACTTATGTGTAACGAACCCGGAGAAATTTCGCTAAGAAAATTAAGGTTTGGTAGTGCCGAGGTAGATCAATTAGTACAAAGATTATAGAAATTTCTCGCAGCGAGCTTGCTCGCCGCGGCTCGAACTTTTTGGGTTGAACAATGCACCGATGTGTAAAAAAATATTTTATCGGAAAAGGGTTATTACTATGCGGTCGCAGAATCACTCTGCGGACCGCATAATGGTCGCAAAGTGGATCAGTAGAGAGGCAAGATTTGAGGAAAATTTACGGTGCACTATGCGACCGCAGACCTGTTTTGCGGTGCATTATGCGACCGCAGAACAAGTATGCGGACCGCATAATGACCGCAGACCGAGTCAATAACGCCCAGCTTTATAGGCCAAATTATGCGGCCGGTATGCGGACCGCATAACTGCGTCGGAGCTTTCATTTTTTTTAATTTTTGACCCGACCCAACTTCGATTTATAGCCCTTGAAGCTTATTTTTGAGCCAAAATTTGATATTTTAGACAAAGGTGAGAGCATTTTAGAGAGAGAAAGTGAAGACTTAGTCATTTATCCATCAATTCTTGTTCAAGGTTTGAAGATTTCACAAGGATCTTGCTAGGGCTTCGAAGAGGTAAGAATTTCTTTCCTCAATTCTTCAATTTCGGGTTTGGAGTAAAAATGGGTGATTTATAGTATGATTTCTGGGTGTAAGAGTATTATGTATACATACCAATAAGGTTGTGGAAAGATTGTTAAGTTTAAATGGGTAAGGATTGGGTTGAAAATGGTAGAAATCTTCATAGGCTTTAATTGAAGATTTGAGGTTCTAGTTGGTGTCGGATTTTGGTGAAATTTGTATGATTGGACTCGTGGTTGGATGAGCGTTCATATTCTGAAACTTTTGCCGGGTTCTGATATGTGAGCCCCACGAGCGATTTTTGAGTTAATTTCGGATTTTATTGGAAAACTTAGTATCTCCTTATGGAATTAATTACAATAATGGGTATTAACTGAATCGAATTAATTGTGGCTAGATACGAGGCTTTCGGAGACCAATTCTCGTGGAAAGGGCATAGCGGAATAAAGAATTATACGGTTTGAGGTAAGTAACAGTTTTAAATCTGGTCCTGAGGGTATGAAACCCCAGATTTTTGTATCATGTGATTATTTTGGAGGTGACACACATGCTAGGTGACGAACGTGTGAGCGTGCACCGAGGGGATTGTGACTTGGTCCGTCCCGTGAAAACTGTAAAGTTGAATAACTTATTGATAATTATGTGTTCTCTAATTGTTGTGGAAATTTAACTATAAGTCATGTTAGACACCATGTTTAGGCTATATATTGATATTGGTTGGACCCACAGAGGTCGTGTACATATTGAATTATTTGTTTAAGTTATTATTTTGTACTCAGTCATTGTTACTTGATTATTTTGTCTCAGTCTCTATTGTTCATTATTGATGTGTCATATCAATGTTGTTTGGGCTGATTTCATGATTGTTGAGAGCCCTAGAGACTGGAGAGCTTTATGACTGAGTGAGGCCGAGGGCCTGATTATGAGATATTATACTATAGCACGTGAGTTGGCCGTGCAGCCCGTGAGTTGGCCATACGGATCCTTATATTATACTATAACATATGAGTTGATCGTGTAGCACGTGAGTTGGCCGTGCGGATACAGATATTTATATTATGGCACGTGAGTTATCTGTGCAGCATGTGAGTTGTCCGTGCAAATTATAGCGCTTAGATTGTAGGAGCCCCTCCGGAGTCTGTACACCCCCAGGGAGCACGGGTACCCATTGAGTGAGTGATGAGGGCTGGGAGCCGAGGGAGTGATGAGGGCTGGGAGCCCAGTGAGTGATTATTGTCCTGAGAGGTTGTACTTGATTTCCATTTGTTGTTGCACTTAGTTGCTATCTGTCATTGTTGTAAAATTTCTGAAAGATTGTTGATATACAGATTACATGAACAGGAACTATATAAAAATTGATTTGACATTTAACTGCCAGATTTGATAGCATGTTTATTCTTTGTTGGGATTATTGAAAATGAACCATAACTGTGTAGCTCGTTACTATCTTCAGTTCCTTATTTATTATTGTTACTTGCTGAGTTGGTTGTACTCATACTATACCTTGCACTTCGTGTGCAGATCCAAGTGTCCCCGGACACAGCGGGTGTTGATCATTTCGCGCAGTTGATTTTCAGGAGATTTTGAGGTAGTTGTCGTGTTTCTGCAGACCTTGTCTCTCCTTCTCTATCTCTTTGTTTACCGTATTTGGTCTCAGACTATTATAGACTATACTTTCTAGACTTGTATTCATATTAGATACTCATGTACTTAGTGATACCAGGTTTTGGGGAGTGTTCGTATTTGTATTTGGGAGATTTTGTATTGTATTTAAATATTATATTTTCAAATTTAAAAGAAATTGCGGTTTAGTAACATTAACGGCTTGCCTAGTATCGAGATAGGCGCCATCATGACGGGTGAGATTTTGGGTCGTGACACAATACAATAGATGGACTTTTAAAAAGATGGTTTTAATATTTTTTTCCAATTCAGGAGATAGCAACGAGAAAAACTAATCGATCTATTAAACTTATTTTTAAAATATTTATAAATATTGAAAACATAATTAAGTAATTAAAAGATTATTCTCTTGAATTTATATTATATGTAGTATTCATGTCACTACTAGAAATTCGGAAAAAACCGTCCAAACAAACCAACCAAAGTTGGTCGGTAATGGCCAATAACTGCCCAAAACGTGACATTAACGTGTGGTCGGTATTTTGAAGGTCGGAAGGGCATACCGACCAAAGTTGGTCGGAAATTACCGACCAACTTTGGTCGGTCAATTAAATTCAAAAAATAAAAATTGCTGAAAAATCCGACCAAAGTTGGTCGGTATTTTAATTATGTAATTAAAAAATGCACCATCTAGGAATTAAATCGGGGACTGTAATGTGGCAGATACTATTCTACCACTAGACCATTGGTGCATTTTGCGTTAAGACTGTCTTTTATTTTATTTATACTCTTTAATTATATTTTCGCATGAAAATAACCGACCAAAGTTGGTCGGTTTTATTAAAAAATAAAATTACCGACCGAATTCGGTCAGTTTTTTAAAATGATCGGCCAAATTAACCTACAGATTTCGGTCTATTTTTTTAATATTAATTTTAATTTATTTTAAATGAAAAACCAACCAAAGTTGGTCAGTTTCTTGAAAAATAAATTTCGCAGGACTCAAAAATAGTTTCCTGCATTTTTGCGCCAAAGAAAACCGACCAAAGTTGGTCGGTTTCGTAAAAAAATTTAAAAAAAAATATTTTGAAAAACCGACCAACTTTGGTCGATTTTTTGGCCGGTTTTTTGACCGACGAAAATTGGTCGATCGACCGTGGTCGATTTTTACCGAATTTCTAGTAGTGTGTATTAAAAGATGAGTTTGGTGAATTGTATTTAGATGTTTCAGTACTACTACGGGTGTCCGGCACGCTTGTAACATCCCAGTCAGTCATTTTGAGTTGTAGGACCTTGCTCCTTAATTTGACATTTTTTGTAGTATTATTTGATATTTTATAATTTGCAGGTATGGGTGATTTTGGCCCCGAAAGATTCAGGAAGTATTTGGAGCTCTATCTTGCTATTTGAAAGGTTTAAAGGCTAAAATAGCAGCCTTACCCTTAGATTTGGGTATATGTCACGATGCCAAAATCCTACTTTAGGTAGTCGTAATAGCACCTGGTCTCTAAGACTAGGTAAGCCTAATACACATTGAGAGTTTAGCAGAAATAATAACTAAAAATATTAAATTAAACTGATAAATGAGGAAATTTTTACTCCGGAAGACCTGGAAAGACGTCTCATAAAAACATCAATACAGAATAACAATCACAAAATCCCCAATGCCCGTGGAGCTAGGTCATAATCTCTAAAGAAATACACTGAGAATCTCTAATACAACACTGTTTTATAAGAAGAAAAACAATAATATTAGCAATCACATATATGTGACTCCGAGGCTAGCGAACGTCAAGTAGGTATACCTTGAAGTCTCCGAAATATCTGGGTCAACTCACTGGCATCCGACATGAGCAGAAGTACTTGGATTTGCACAAAAATATACTAAATCATAGCATGAGGATACCATAATGGTACCTGTAACGACCCAACCGTTCGTTTTAAGTATTATAACCCCGTTTCCCTATTTACTGCTTAATTTATACTTTACAGTCATTTTATGACTTACCAGGTTAGTTGGTTCGGGTCCGGAAGGATTTCGGAGTGAATTGAGACACTTAGTCTCATAATTGAAAACTTAAGTTGGAAAAATTGACCGGATATTGACTTATGTGTAAACGACCCCGGATTTGAATTTTGATGGTTATAAGTATTATACTATTTCAAACAAGTGATAAGTAAGAGTCGTGAAGGTCATAGGGTAAACGAGTTGAAGAAAATGAGGTTGGTCGAAGTTTGACATTTTGGGATAAAATACGGTCCAAGCTATAATACCACATATTTATGGACTAGTGCTATACCATATGGCCTTGATAGTAAGGTATATGAATTATATTAGTATTTAAGTGAAATAAGATTTAGAAATTAATTATGTAGGTAATTAGTTAAATGCAAGAATGTAATGAGGTATTAGTGGAAGATAAGTGTTTAAAATAGAGGACAATTATGGAGTCCACGTAGGACTACTCAAATTTTCACTTTATGACTCATGTTCCATGGATAAGTATATCTTGGTGGCTACTTCCTGGCCAGGCCTTTTTTTCTTATTAAATGATTATCATGTGGGCCCCACAACCCACTAAGTATTAGTAAACTTCAAAGTTTCACTTTCAAAATATGTATATTATTAACAAGTATCACCACCTAGCCTTAAAAGCACAAAAAACATGAGAGATTGAGAGGCAACTTTGGGATTTTATTTTCAAAAAAAATTTATCTTTTGATGGGGCAAAACGTGGGCAGCAAAAATCATAATATAGAATTTATCTCTCCATCTCTCATAGATTAGCTTGTCGTAGCAGCTTATGGCATGATTGTTTGGAGCATAATTGGCAAGTCCTAGTTTATTAAGGTAAGATTCCATCTCTCCTACATGTTCTTGAGGTTGTTGTTGTGTTATTATTGATATTTTTCTTGAAGTTGGAAGAAGAAAGTGTATAAGGTACCGTATATGAAGCATTTATTAGATTATCATTGAGTATTTCGACTATATTACGTGTTTTTGAGGTGAAATTAGAGAATTTGGGCCTAGGGATTTGAAAATAAGATTTGAGGATTTGAAGGTCGAGTAGTTCTTGGAATTTGGTAAATTTGGTATGGTTGGACTCGTGGATGAATGGGCGTTCATATTTTATAACTTTTGTTGGGTTCCGAGACGTGGGCCCCACAGACAATTTTTGAGTGCAATTTTGGATTTTTGTTAGAAAATTTATATTTTCATATGAAATTAATTCCTATAATTTGTATTGATTGAATCGAATTATTTGTGGCTAGATTCGAGGCGTGTGGGCGTGCACCGTAGAAATTATGACTTGGTCAATTCCATGAAACTATGTAGTTGAATAATCTGTTGAGATCCGTACATTTTCTATGTATTAGAGAAATTGAACTATAAATCATGTTTAAATCATGTGTTTACACTGTTGGGACCCACATAAGTCATGTACTTGTGGAATTATCTGCTAAATTGTTATTTTGCACTCAGTCACAGTTTTATTTGCACATTTTATCTCAATATCTATAATTCATTATTGATGCATCATATCATTGATGTTGGGCTGCTTATCATGATTTCTGAGAGCCCAAGAGACTGGAGAGGTTGATAACTAAGTAAGGCCGATGGCCTAATTGTGAGGAAATTGTGAGCCAAAGAGGTTTTGCATGTTTTACTGATTTATGCAATAATTGGCTTGTTATAACGCTTGGGCTAAAGGAGCCCCTCCGGAGTCTGTACACACCACTAGTGAGCACAGGTATCTACTGAGTGCGAGTGTCGAGTGACGAGTGATGAGTGCTAAGTGATTGTGAGGAATGAGTGACTATGAGGAAAGAGTGACTGTGAGGTTGGAGTGAATAGGAGGACTGAGTGACTGTTACTCTGAGAGGATGCATTGATTTCATTATTGCTGCATTTCAGCGGTCATATATCATTGTTTTGGAAATTTTCGAAAGACATTATCTTTTGTTTCAGTCGAAGTTAATATGAAATTACTGTGAAATTTTTAATGTTGAACTTGAGAGCATGCCTACCCTTTTATGTTGAACACTACTGTATTCAGACTTAGCTGTGAAGCTCGTCACTTTCTTCAGTTCTTTATTTAGTATTGTTACTTACTGAGTTGGTTGTACTCATACTACACCCTGCACTTTGTGTGCAGATCCAGGTATTCCCGGACACAATGGGTGTTGATTCCTTCGCACAGTTGATTTTTCGGAGATTCCAAGGTAGCCGACATGTTTTGTAGACCTTGTCTCTCCTTCCATATCTTTTATTTACTGTATTTGGTCTCAGACTATTATAGACCATGTTTTCCAGACTAGATATATAGATGCGTATGTACTCAGTGACACCGGGTTTTGGGAGTATATTTATATCCAATATTTATGGGATTTTCTCTTAAAATTAATTATTATGTTTTCCGTATTTAAAAGAAATTGTGGGTTATTGATGTTGTCGGCTTGCCTAGTATTGAGATAGGCGCCATCACGACAAGTGAGATTTCAGGTCGTGATAAGTTGGTATCAGAGCCTAGGTTATATAGGTCTCACAAGTCATGAGCAGGTTAAGTAGAGTCTTGCGGATTGGTACGGAGACGCCTGTATTTATCTTCGAGAGGCTGCCAAACCCTTAGGAAAACAAATTCACTTTCTTATATTCTGTCGTGCGAATTTGTTGATTCCGGAGACTAAATTTCTGTTATTCTATTCTCTCACAGATGGTGAGGACACGTATTACTAGATCGGACTGTCAACTACCAGTGCCACCAGTTAGGGCTGCGAGAGGCCGGGGCCGTGGTAGAGGCTGGGGACGAGGTGGAAGTCAAGGTGTAGCTCGTACAACAGTTAGAGTAGAACCTGTAGTACCATCAGTTACTCCAGCTCAGGCACCAGCTGTGCCCATTGTGATTCCAAGACTTCGAGAGGCTTTGGCCCAGATATTGACAGTTTGCACTGGCCTTGCTCAGGTGGTTTAGGCTCAGGCCGCACCAGCCACTTCTCAGGCCGGAAGAGGTACGCATACCCCTGTTGCCCGTACTCTAGAGCAGGTAGTGCAGGGACTTCAGATACCAGGGGCACTACCAGCCCAGCCAGCTGCAGCAGTTGAGGCCCCGGTAGTCCCCGTTGTGGCAGATGATGAGCATAGGAGACTTGAGAGATTTGGGAGGCTTCGACCTCCATCATTTAGTAGTGTTGAGTCAGAAGATGCTCAGGTGTTTCTGGATAAGTGCCAGCGGATGCTTCGTTCAACGGGTATTCTGGAGACTAGTGGGGTCTAGTTGACTACTTTTCAGTTTTCGGGGTCTGCCTTCAGATGGTGGGAGGCTTATGAGAGGTCCATGCCGGTTGGTGCAGTACCACTTACATGGCAGGAGTTCTCTATTCCCTTTTTGGAGAAGTTTGTGCCACAGTCTCGCGGAGAGGAGCTGCACAGATAGTTTGAACAGTTACGTCAGGATGGTATGTCTGTGATGCAGTACGAGATGCGATTTTCTGATTTGGCTCGTCACACAGTTTGGCCCGTTCCCACTGATAGGGAAAGGATTAGGAGATTTATTGATGGCCTCACGTATCAGTTGCGGTTGCTTATGACTAGGGAGAGGGCATCTGGTTTTACTGTTGATGAGGTAGTTGACATTGCTCGGCATATAGAGATGGTCCGTAGCCACGGCGTGGAGAGTGGGAGGCCAAGAGGCCTCGTGGACCGGGTTGTTTCAGCGGTGTTGCTTCAGGGGGTCAGTATTACCGTGGCAGGGGTCGTCCTTACAAACACGCTCAGACGGGTCGTCCTTACAAACACGCTCAGACGGGTTGTCCAGCTCATTGTGGTGCATCATCCAGCCATGGTTCATATAGTTCTCATTAGGGTCAGTCATCTCTCAGTGCCCTTCCAGCCCTGAGTTCGTCCCGTGCTCCTTCAGCTCAGGGTTCATTTGCATCGGGTGCTTCTAGCGGTTATTCTGGTTCTCGGGACCCAATTCAGTCCTCACCACCACCAGTATCGGGGAGTTGGTTTGAGTGTGTAGAGTTTGGGCATATGTGGAGGCAGTGTCCTCATTGTCTGATGTCGCTCAACTGCACATCACTAATTTAGGTTGCGAGGCAGTCGATGCAATAATAAAAACCCAACGCGAGTCGGGATCGATTCCACAGGGAGCTTGATGTGGGATTAGGTATATATCTAGTGTGAATGTACGACATTCCTAAGATTACTATTCCACATTTTCAAATGTTGTTTCTACTTCCGCGTTTATGCTAATGCTTGTAATTGTAAAGCTAAGAGACAATGTTTTTGGTTTTGGTTGTTTTTAAAGTTATAAAAGATCTAGGGTTGCGACTTATGCCTAGTTGGTTACCTAACAGATTTAGAGCTTTAGGGCATATTTGGTTGATCGGGCTACAATATAGCAATCACACTCAGTTACTCACTCTATACCTCTCGGTAGTTTGACTGATTTTACCCAATTTGGCTTTCTCAAGTCCAAATGGGTATCTCACGAAACAAGTGATAAATGCTCAAGTCGGGTCTTACTATCTCAAGATTTGACCCTTTAATTAGTGTTATCAATTTCTTGAGTTCACCCCAAATTCTTGTTAGCCAAGTTTTCCTAGACTTAGTCCCAATTTCTGCAAGTAAAAACTAAGTCATTTGGGCATGAATCAACGTTTGCAACCATCAATTCTCAAATTCAAGCAAGAACTAGGCTAAATATCATATACCCAATCATAAATAAGCCCTAAATTAATCATCCATTAAGTACCGATACTAAGATTGAGTCACAACCCTAGCTAAGGGTTTAGCTACTCATAGAAAATGAAGAAAGTAAAGAAAAAACTAAGATAAAATGCATAATAATTGATTAAGGAAAGAAAATATTATGTTTAAATTCTAAACTAGTACAAAGTTACCAAATACAATAAATAAAAACGGCTCTAAGTGTTCAGGTGCGCCAAAATTTAACCTAAAAATGACAAAAAGATCTATTTATACCCAGTTGAAAATATCTAACAAAATTGCCCCTGCGAAGGTTGTGCGGCCGCAAAATTATGTCTGTGATCCGCACTTTGAGATTGACTGTCTAGGTTGACTTTCTGCAGTGGCATAAAAGTGAGATGTGGCCGCACTTCCTCTAGTTGTGCAAACCGCATATTTTTGAGTGCGGCCGCACTCTTGCTCTTGGACTGGATCTGGGATTCATTCTGCGGACCGCACATTTATGAGTGCGGCTGCATTTTGGCATTCTGCGGCCGCACAATAATAGTGTGGCCCACACATCTTCAAGCTCCCAAACTATAAGTCTCTGAATCTAGTCTTCTGCGGCCGCACAATAATTGTGCGGTCCCCACTCTGTGAAGAAATTCTATCAGTGCATCTTCAGAGTTTGCGGCTGCACATAGTATTATGCGGTCCGCACTATAGCCCTTTTTTGCCTTATTTTGGTTCTTGTCCAATTTTACTCCTTTTTTAGTTAATTTTCACTTCTTTGGCTCATTTCCCAATATTCCTGCAAGAAAGCACATTTTATTAGTTCTCGGGAATACCTTTAAGCATTTTTGAGCTAAAACGTAAGTAAAAGAGAGCAAATAAGTGGTCAAAATCCCTACTTATCAACTCCCCCAAACTTAAACTTTTTCTTGTCCTCAAGCAATTAAGGAAATTTCCCACCTCCACTAGAAAAGGGCTATTTCAGCTGGCCTAAGTTGAATCAAACACAAATAAATTAGGACCAACAATTACCCACACGCTCATGAATCATTATCAAGCTTATGATTTGAATATTAAAGCACAAATGGCTCTAATGTGATGCTTGAGTATCAAGGGTTGACTTTGTTCATCAAGGAAGCTCGCACTTTCATGCAGGTCACTGTGGATCCCAAACTCCTCCTCCTATACTCTCCGGAAGCTTATCTCACTCACGAATGAAGAATTCAATTCAATGACTCGAGAAAGGTTCGCTCATCACTCTCAAAAGAATGTCACAAGCCCGGATTTAAGTACCATATGCTTGCCCCTCATGTAGATCACCACTAATGTAAGCTCGCTCGACTTGAAATCACATAGGGCTTTTTCGGCATGTAATGAAGGCTTTTGGACTAAGGAGGGAAATATCAGAATGGAATTGGTTCATCTTTCCTTTAGCACTTCATATTCTCTCTCTTTTTTGGCTCTTACTTTCCCGACTCTTTGAGTCATTTTCTTTTCCCTTAGGGGGATTAGAGAGACTTGACATCACTCTTTATTTATCATGCTATTCATACTTTCCATCTTTGTTATCCCCATGCTTTGAAATTTTGCTTTCTTTTGCATCTTTTCAACCCTTTCACATTATTCACTTTCTTTTTGTGTTTTTCTTTTGTTCTTCCTTTCTTTTTCTTTGCCTTTCCTCTTCTTCATTTCTTTTCTCTTTTTGTGCCTTGAGACCATCTTTAAACCCCTCGTCTCTCCCCCAAACTTATGTTTTTTCCATTTGAATCACATGAGTGCTACAGAAAGTTTGGGTGCCAAGAGAGAGTCACTATAAAATGGGTAAAGGCATGTAATGTGGTTAGCGAATAAAAAAGCTTTAGGCTCAAAATATTTTACTAAGTATGATATCATTGGTGGGCCATGGAAGTTCAAAACGGGTCAAGGAAAGCCTACAATCACTTCTCAAGCGAGGCTAACTTAGAATTTCGCCTAGAAACACGTTCGGGGCAAGTTCTAGACCACTCGCACATGTACTTGGACTTGTAACAAAATACCTCACCTCTCACACAATCGAATTGTCACAGAGAATAGAGTCGATGGCCCACAAAAATCGCATTCAAGATTGAAAATTGCTAATGGTTCAACTAAACCATCCGATGATTCCCTAAGTCAACACAAGAGTCACAAGGTCACTAACTAGGGCTATTTCTTTACAAAAACTTATTTGCAACCATAAGCGCGTAGTTAAGTATGTTGGTACCAAGTGAAGCATGCTTGACCCTTATTTATTCATTAACACTACTTGTTTCTACCTAATCATCAAAAACTTACTCGATCCCTTAAGAAGGTTGTCACGACATCCATCGTTGGGAAGAGTCACCCGGTTCACACAAGACCCACATTTGGAAAGAACCGTAGCATTAAGAAAACCAAAGGCTTATTTTTAACTAAAACAGAAAAAGAAGCTAACAAATCAAAAAGAAGCTAATAAAGTAACTAAGAAGCTATACTATTAAGAAAACAAAATGAAGAAGCTATGAAATAAACTACTGAAAGTAAGGCAAATGAATATACAAACCGAGAGGAATAGAATATATACACGAGGGATGAATATATACATAATGAGGGAGAAAATAAAAAAATAAAAGAAAAAGAGTATTAAAGTTATTACAGGCCCAAAAGTAATCAAATATCATCAAAATGTATCACAGTCATCAAAAATGAACCAAAATAGACCACCCTCCAGAATAAGAACAAGCATTGTCCTCAATGCTTAGCACAATGAAAACAAAAGAGGATAGAGAGTAAAGAAAACTCCCTATGTGGTCTCAGGGTGACTGGCAGCATCACCACCCTCAGTCTCCTCCAACTGCATATCATCATCACTGGGCTGAGGAACAACGGGGTTGGTGAGCATCTGAAGCATCTCCTCAGCAGTGGGGGCAGTGAGATCTGGCTCATCAGACTAGCCAGCTGGTGTCTCTGCTGATGGTGCCGCTGGGTCAGTTGGTACTGATGGATCTGTCTCCATCATTAAGTCAAAAGGCAAATCACTTGCTGCTGCTATCTTCGTCACCTCATTTCTCAAACTCTCCACTGCTTTATTTGAAGCCTGGGATTTCCTCAACTTCTTCACCTGCTTGGTCAACTCCTCAATATCACCCCTGTGAGCCACCAATGTATCCATAATAGTCTTCCGGCTTTCTAGAATCTTCTTCAATATTTCCTCCACTGACGGAGGGACCTGTGGTGCTACTGGGGTAGAGGACTGTGCTGCAACTGTACTGGATATGTCAGACAACTTAGAAGTGGTTGTCTGCATCTAGTTGTTGAGGCTCGCCAAAGTCTGGGAGACTCGCAATGCAGTGAGAGGATAAGTGGATGAGGCTGGCACTGGTACTGCAACAGATGGCCTAGAAGATAAAGGTGGTGGCATTTCGGTTGTCCCGGTGGAAGGCCCAGCTACTGTGAAAGGTATGGGAGTTGTAGATGGCTCAGCATCAGCCTTAAAACCCACCACCGATGGCTCGTCAGACTAGCCAACGGTGGTAGTGACCTTACCCTTGAAATTTGGGTTGTCAGCACCCTGCAGGAGGTACCATGAGAAAGGCTTCTTGGCCTTTACTTTTGTGTCACATGGCCTCGGCTTCACCTTGGCATCATTGAAATAATCTGTGAGGGTGTTTGGATAAGGGTATGACTTTTCACTTTTTCGGACCGCCAATGTGATGTTGGTTGACATGATGGCACCCACGTTGATCAGGTACCCTTCTATAATAGAGGCCACCAGAATTGCCTGAGGAAATGGGAGGTTGTTCTCATTCAAACTCGGATCAATCCGGCTACACACAAAGGTTTGCCACCCTTTAGCTTCAAAATTGAGGGTATCCCGGAGGATAGGAACTCTTGCTTTAATCCATGGTGGTGATGGTCCTCGGGCGGCCAAAATCTCAGCTAGCCAAGGGCGAGCTGCATCACCCAGAGCCAACTTCTCTAGGTACTGGACTGCTTCCACGTCTTTGAATCCCACATAAGTATTCAAAGAGCAGGTGTCGAAGCGGACTTTCAAATTTCTCACCTTTGTCACTTTTGTCCCCTTCTTGATGTGAGCCACATTGGCGTAGAAGTCCCTGACCAAGTGCTCATTTTCATCGATGACACTGTGGGTGAACCAATTCCATCCCTTGCGCTCGTGAAACTGTTTAAGGACATTTGGATAATGAATATCCAAATCCTTCATTAAGAACTATCGCTCAAGTGTGAGCGACCTCTGGGGCCACAATTCCCGAAACAAGTTGAAGGCTGTCAAGCTCACAAAACGATCCTCCCATATTTCCTTTCCTTTCAACCTCTCAAGGCCACCCACTCGAGTGTCCCCCCCTCTACCATCATCCGGGACATCATCATCATCGACATCAATAACTACTAGTGCCGAAGGAGTAGGTATAGAGGATGGCTCGGAACGTTGGCTTCTCGCATCAGAACCCCCAGAAGAACTAGATGTAGGTTCATCGTGCAATTGATAACGCCCAGTGGGTTGGTAAGGTTAGGACTGGGCCTCAGGTTGGACCTCCATTGAATGACCCTCGGAGGCTTCCATGGATGGGGCATAGGAAACTTGATTCTGAGGTCATCCTCTCGGACCAGCTACTGATCATCGCCTTGGTAAGCTATTGCCTCACCAACTAGCTAATTTTTGTGGCCCTTCATCTTCCGGTGGTCGGCATTTTAGCAATAGGCTTTGATTGCACTCACAGAGGGCGAGTGCCTTTTCCTCTACCTCGGGAGGATTCACCTCTCCCTTTTGATATATCGCCTCCACCACGTGATCTAACCATTGTCTACAATACAAGGTACATAGGTCAGTTGAGTTCAAAACAATTCAAATATTTGTAGAATAATTGCAGCACAACAATCATCAAAGGAGACAGTGCGGACCGCACAATTCTGAGTGCGGCCGCAGACTGTCTAGTGCGGACCGCACAATTTTGAAGTGTGTTCTCACCCCCCCTAAAGTGCGGATCACATAATTGTGAGTGCGGTCGCACATCCTGAAGTGCGAACCGCACAGTTTTGAATGCGTCCGCACAAGTCCAATCCTGAGATACTGATTCTCTGAAGTTTAAAAGTGTGATCGCACACATTTTTATGCGGCCGCACAATTTTTCTGTGGACCGCATTATTTTGAGTGCGGTCCGCACTTTTGAAGCACAATATTTTCCCTATTCAAGTACTCTGCGGACCGCACAAATTTGTGTGCGGTCACACAATTTGAACATTTATGACAGTGAGGTTAGGGTTCATGTAATTTTTCACAATTTAGACATGGCATGCACAAATTAACATGATTAATGGTCTACCCAGTCCCTAATGAACATATATGAAACTACCAACATGATTTTAAGCACCCATGACTACATATTGACATTTTGTGCCTAACAATAACTCTACCACAAAAGAACAAAAACTAAGAAATTGCAAATCTAAAGATGCAATGAACATACTAGTTATGAAGGATGCAGGTTATAATCTATACTGATGAAATGAAGGAAGATTATGAACTAATTGATCATGCACTGTGTTTGCTTAGGGTTCAAGAACTCAGAGTGGTAAAGTTGGGAATAGTTCCTTGAGGTTTTATTTATAGGTTGACCAAGTCACCCCAAACCCAAGGCTAGTGCGGCCGCACAATTTTGAGTGCGGACCGTACTCTTTACTTGGACCTTGAAGCAACTCTGCGGTCCGCATAAAAGTGAGTGCGGCCGCAGAATTTGTGCGGACCGCACAATTTTATGTGCGGCCGCAGATTGGCTATGAATTTTGATAGGCCAACTTCAGAGAACTTGCAATTTTGGTCTTCCAGTTGTGTGACTGCACACAGAGTGATTTTTGTTGCTTCCTTTAGAAATGTGCGGTCCGTACAATTAATATGTGGTCCGCACTCTTTCAACACTTAGCCAAATTTTGAAACAGTCCCTAGAATATACATCCATTCCTGCATATACTTTAAAACTAGTTAGCACAAAATAAAGCCTATCTAATGAAAAAGAAAAATAAAAAAAAATATGGGTTGCCTCCCAACAAGCGCCTGATTTAACGTCGTGGCACGACGCAGGTTACCATCAATCATTTGAAATGAATTAATGCCACAACGTGGCCATCATCCATTTTGCCAAGATAATGTTTCACCCGGTGACCATTAACTCTAAACACTTCATCATTCTTGTTATTCAAGTCTAATGCACCAAAGCGTATTACATGCACAACCTCAAATGAACCACTCCACTTGGATTTTAACTTTCCTGGAAACATCCGCAACCAAGAATTAAACAATAGCACAAGATCGCCTTCTTTGAACTCCTTGTTCCGGATGTACTTGTCATGGAGGTACTTCATCTTGTCCTTGTACAAGGACAAACTTGAATATGTATGGGACCAGCATTCATCATGCTCATTCAATTGTGCCACCCTTAAGTTGGCGGCGACATCCCATTCAAGATTAAGCTTCTTCAATGCCCACATAGCCTTGTGCTCAGTTCCACCGGTAGGTGACAAGCTTTTCCAAACGCTAATCGATACAGAGACATACCAATCGGTGTTTTGTAAGCCGTACTATAAGCCCAAAAAGCAACATCAAATTTATTTTACCAATCTATCTGGTTGGCATTCACGGTATTTGACAAAATACTCTTGATCTCCCGGTTAGAAACTTCAACTTGCCCACTTGCTTGAGGATGATAGGGAGTCGCAACTTTGTGAGTGACACCATACTTTGTGAGTAAGGTATCAAAAGCTTTGTTACAAAAATGTGATCTCCCATCACTAATGATGGTCTTTGGAGTACCAAACCTTGTGAAGATGTTCTTTTTCAAAAATGCCACTACACTCCGAGCTTCATTGTTGGGCAAAGCCACGACATCCACCCACTTTGACACATAATCCACAGCTACCAATATGTAAGTGTTCCCACAAGAGCTCATGAACGGACCCATGAAATCAATGCCCCACATATAAAAAATGTCAATCTCCAAGATGGTGGTGAGGGGTATCTCACTCTTCTTAGAAATCCCACTGGCCCTTTGACATTCATCACAACGCTTGATGAGATTGCTAGCATCCTTGTAAATAGTAGGCCAATAGAATCCACAACTCAACACTTTTGTTGTCGTTCTAGCTCCACCATGGTGACCACCATATGGCGAAGAGTGGCAAGCCTCAAGAATTTCCATTTGTTCCTCCTCCGGTACACATCATCGAATCACACAATCGGTACAAATCCGAAGGAGATAAGGCTCATCCCAATAATAGTCAAGGCAATCCCATTTGAGATTCTTCCTTTGGTTTGAAAAGAACTCATTCAGTACAATGCCACTCATAAGATAATTGGCTAAGTCGGCGAACCATGGCATCCCGGTCACAGAAATGGCTAGGAGTTGCTTGTCGGGAAATGAATCATTTATCTCAAGACCATCATATGGCCTCCCCTCCTCCTCCAAGAGAGACAAGTGGTCCGCCACTTGATTTTCACTACCTTTGCGGTCTTTAATCTCTATATCAAACTCTTGCAAAAGAAGCACCCACCACATTAGTCTTGCTTTAGAATCTTTCTTGCTCATCAAATATCGAAGCACCGCATGGTCGGTGTGAACAATCACCTTTGTACCCATCAAGTACGGGCGGAACTTCTCCATAGCAAAAACAATAGCAAGGAGATGTTTTTCGATCACTGTGTAGTTGAATGGAAGATTTTGTTGATACGTTGCCCTAACACCGCTCCAAATGCTACATCACTTGCATCACACATGAGCTCAAAAAGTACGCTCCAATCCAGTGTGGTGATAATAGGAGTAGTAGTCAACTTAAACTTGAGCAATTCGAATGCCTTCATATAATCTTCGTTGAAATGGAACTTGGCATCCTTTTCCTAAAGTTTGCACAAGGGGTTTACAACCTTAGAAAAGTACTTGATGAATCGGCGATAGAACCCCGCATAACCCAAAAAGCTCCTCACTCCCTTCACGGAAGTGTTTTGGGGGGGGGGGTTTGGAGATCACCTCAATTTTTGCCTTATCGACCTCAATAACATGCTTTAAAATTTTATGGTCGAGGACTATGCCTTCCTCGACCATGAAGTAACATTTCTCCCAATTCAAAACCAAGTTTATTTCCTCACATCTTGCCAATACCTTGTCCACGTTGTCCAAGCACTCATCAAAAGAATTCCCCACCATGGAAAAGTCATCCATGAAGACCTCAAGAAACTCCTCCACCATATAGGTGAAGATGGCCATCATACACCGTTGAAACATTTTCGGTGCATTGCATAACCCAAATGGCATCCGCGAGAATGCGAAAGTACAATAGGGACAAGTGAAAGTAGTCTTCTATTGGTCCTCCAGATCAATAAGAAATTGATTGTATCCGGAGTATCCATCAAGAAAATAATAAAAAGCACGCCTGGCCAACCGATCAAGCATTTGATCAAGAAATGGAAGTGGAAAATGATCTTTCCGAGTGACTTTGTTGAGCGTCCTATAGTCCATGCAAACTCTCCACTCGGTGACCATCTTTGTGGGGATCAACTCGTTCTTGTCATTTATTACCACAGTCATGCCCCCTTTCTTTGGGACACATTGCACCAGAGAGGTCCACGAGCTATCGAAAATGGGGTAGACAACCCCGACATCCAACCATTTAATGATCTCCTTCTTCACTACCTCTTGCATTTCTTCATTTAATCTTCTTTGCTGTTCAACGGAGGGTTTTCCGTTCTACTCTAAAATAATCTTATGCATACAAAAGGCGGGGCTTATACCTCGAATGTCTGCCAATGTCCATCCTATAACTTTCTTCCTCTTTTGGAGCACCGCCAAAGTAGAATCTACCTGCACGTTGGTTAAGCAAGAGGAAAGAATAACAGGTAAAGTAGAACATGGGCCAAGAAACTCATACTTGAGATGTGAAGGCAATGACCTTAACTCCAAAGTGGGAGGTTCCTCGATTGAGGGCTTTGTTGGAGGAGTCTTCCGGTTCTCAAGATCTAAGGACAATTTTCGGGGTTCATAAGAATACGACCCCATTCCTTGTAATGCATTTACACATTCCACATAGCCACCCTTCTCATCATCATCATGATTAAGCAATAAGGCTTCCAAAATATAATCAACATTTATCATTGCACTAGAATCATCAACAATTACCCCGGTCAATAAGTCCACAAACGAACAAACTTTGTTGCTATTCGGTTGCCTCATAGATTTGCACACATAGAAAACCACCTTTTCATCGCCCACCCGAAAGGTGAGCTCATCGGCTTCCACATCAACAAGAGCCTTTCCCGTAGCAAGGAAATATCTACCCAAGATAATAGGCACCTCATAGTTCACTTCGCAATCAAGAATCACAAAGTCCGCCGGAAGGATGAACTTATCAACACAAACCAACACATCATCAATAATACCTAATGGTCTCTTCATAGTATGATCCGCCATTTGTAACCTCATAGATATGGGTCTTGGTTGCCCAATTCCCAAAGTTTTGAACACCGAGTAGGGCATCAAGTTGATACTCACCCCTAGATCACATAGAGCTTTGGCAAAGTCGGTGCTTCCAATAGTGCAAGGGATTGTGAAAGCGTGGGTATCTTCCAATTTCGGAGCCATTGAGTGAACAATAGTACTCACTTGATATGTCATCTTGATAGTCTCACAATTCATTGATCTTATCTTTGTCACCAAATCTTTCATGAACTTTGCATAACCGGGCATTTGCTCCAACGCCTCCACCAATGGCACATTAATGGATAAGCTCTTCATCATGTCAATAAACTTCTTGAATTGGTTCTCACTATTTTGCTTGGCGAGCCTTTCAGGGTATGGAGGAGGAGGCCTTGGCATTGGTGCCTTGGCCTTTTGCACTACCTGTTCCGGTAAGTCAATCACGTGCTCCCTAAATGCGTTCACTTCTTCTTGGGTCTCCTCCACATTCTCATCAATATCAATTCTCACTTCTTCATTACCGTAAACAACATTGCTTGGAAAAGCATCTTCTTAGACCACTACATAATCATCCACAATTCTTCTTTGATTTGAGGTGGTTACATCTCCACCTCTTCCACTCCTTATTGTTATGGCCATGGCATGTCCCGTATTGTTCCCACCCTTTGGATTCACCACCGTATAACTAGGTAGTGCCCCCTTAGGACGAGTGATTAAAGCTTGCGAGATTTGCCCCAATTGAACTTCCAAATTACGGATTGAAGTGTTGTGAGAGGCTAATTGAGCATCGGAGTCGGCATTTTTCTCCATCATTTGTTCGAACATATTTTCGATCCGTCCCATCTCATTTTTGGAAGAACTAGAACCTTAAGACGGATAAGGAGGTGGGTTGTTTGGTTGTTGATACATCGGGGGCCTTTGAGAGCCCGGCCCCTGATTCCCGTGGTTAATGTTCCAACCCCCTTGGTTGTTACCTCCCCAATATCCTTGATTGTTACCACCCCAATTGCCTTGGTTGCCTTAATTGTTCCAATTGCCTTGATTATTGTTATTGTTCCAATTACTTTGATTGTCGGTACCACCACTCCAATTGCCTTAGTGGTTTTGATTGTTCCAATTTCCTTGATTTCCTTGAGACCGCCATTGTTGGTGATTCGGGCCTTGAGAGTTGTTCCTTTTCCCTTAGTAGTTATTCACATATTGCACTTCTTCCTCTTGCTCATTGTATGATTCGTCTTGGTCGAACCCACTATCATCTTGCACAAATTGTTCCACACGATTTTGCACTTGTTGACCCTTTTGCCTTCGCTTGTTCACCATCATATTGACACCTTCCATTGCATTTACTTGCTTAGGACCTTGAACCTGTTGAAGTTGAGCTTTGGCCAATTGATTCATTGTAGTGGTCAACTCGGCAATTGCTTGCCCATGATCGTGCAATTCTTTGTGTAGGTGAATCATATTTGGATCGCCTTGAGGAACATTTGCTCTACGTTGCCATGCCGATGAAGTATCTGCCATTTCATCTAAGATTTCACAAGCTTCGACATATGGTGTTGTCATGAAATTTCTACCGGCAAGTTGGTTGACCACGCATTGATTGGTAGTATTGATCTAACTATAGAAGGTTTGTTGAATCATAGCCTCGGTCATGTCATTTTGTGGGCACTATTTTACCATAGTGCGGTATCTTTCCTAAATCTCGTGCAATGGCTCATTAGGTTCTTGCTTGAACGCTAGAATCTCATCCCGAAGTGTATCGATATGCCTCGGAGAGAAGAATTTGGCAATGAATGTTTCTGCCAACTCATCCCATGTATGGATGGAATGATTGGGCAATCTCTCTAACCAGTCCAATGCCTTTCCCCGTAGAAAAGGGGAAATAGCCTCAACCGTAGCGCATCCTCGGAAACATTGGTTTGTTTGCTCCCCCAACAAGTATCTACGAACCCTTAGAGATGCTTGTAAGTATTTTGACTCGGAGCCCTGGTGAAAAATCCTCATTGCTCAACCAATGTAGGAATCACATTGGTGATTTGGAAGTTGACCACCCTAATGCAGGGCGGGACTATGGCACTTGCATAACCCTCGTTCGGCAACACCCGATGTGCAACCGCTCTTGGTGGAGGTGGGGGAGGGTTGGGAATGTTGTCATGAGGCGGTCGGCCTTGCCTATTTGCTTGAGGCTCGGGATGAACCTCATCAACTTGATCATCGTCCACTTCCTCCCCCTATGGCAAATTCCCGAGAGGCTCATTGTTGGGAGCCATTCTTGTACCTATGATCAATTCAAAACAAAATTAGTGACTCCGAAGGAAAAGAAGACAAATCACATAAAAACCTAGATATATAGCTAAATCTGTTTTGCTCCCCTACAACGGTGCCAAAAATTGATGTTGCCCAAACTCACACTACTAATTAGGTTGCGAGGCGGTCGATACAATAATAAAAATCCAACGTGAGTCGGGTTCGATTCCACGGGGAGCTTGATGTGGGATTAGGTATATACCTAGTGTGAATGTACGACGTGCCTAAGATTACACTTCCACATTTTCAATTGTTGTTTCTACTTCTACTTTTACACTAATGCTTGTAATTGTAAATCTAAGAGACAATATTTGTGGTTTTGGTTGTTTTTCAAGTAATAAAAGATCTAGGGTTGCGACTTCCGCCTAGTTGGTTACCTAACAGATTTAGAGCTTTAGGAAATGTTTGGTTGATCGGGCTACAATATAGCAATCACACTCAGTTACTCACTCTATACCTCTCGGTAGTTTGACTGATTTTGCCCAATTTGGCTTTCTCAAGTCCAAATGGGTATCTCACGAAACAAGTGATAAATGCTCAAGTCGGGTCTTACTATCTCTAGATTCGACCCTTTAATTAGTGCTATCAATTTCTTGAGTTCACCCCAAATTCTTGTTAGCCAAGTTTTCCTAGACTTAGTCTCACTTTCTCAAGTAAAAACTAAGTCAATTAGGTATGAATCAACGTTTGCAGCCATCAATTCTCAAATTCAAGCAAGAACTAGGCTAAATATCATATACCCAATCATAAATAAGCCCTAAATCAATCATCCATTAAGTACCCATACTAGGATTGAGTCACAACCCTAGCTAAAAGTTTAGCTACTCATGGAAAATGAAGAAAGTAAAGAAGAAACTAAGATAAAATGCATAATAATTGATTAAGGAAAGAAAATATAATGTTTAAATGCTAAACTAGTACAAAGTTACCCAATACAGTAAATAAAACGGATCTAAGTGTTCAGGTGCACCAAAACTTAACCTAAAAATGACAAAAAGATCTATTTATACCCAGTTGAAAATATTTGACAAAATTGCCCCTGCGAAGGTTGTGCGGCCGCACAATTATGTATGTGGTCTGCACTTTGAGATTGACTGCCAGGTTGACTTTCTGCGGTTGCATAAAAGTGAGATGCGGCCGCACTTCCTCTAATTGTGCGGACCGCAAATTTCTGAGTGCGGACGCACTCTTGCTCTTGGACTGGATCCGGGCTTCATTCTACGGACCACACATTTATGAGTGCGGTCGCATTTTGGCATCCTATGGCCGCACAATAATAGTGCGGTCCGCACATCTTCAAGCTCCCAAACTACAAGTCTCTGAATCTAGTCTTCTGTGGCCGCATAATAATTGTGTGGTCCGCACTCTGTGAAGAAATTCTATCAGTGAATCTTCAAAGTTTGCGGCCACACACAATATTGTGCGGTCCGCAATGTAGTCCTTTTTTCCTTGTTTTGGTTCTTGTCCAATTTTACTCCTTTTTGAGTTGATTTTCACTTCTTTGGCTCGTTTTCCAATATTCCTGCAAGAAAGCACATTTTATTGGTTCTCGGGAATACCTTTAAGCATTTTTGAGCTAAAACGTAGGTAAAAGAGAGCAAATAAGCTGTCAAAATCTCTACTTATCATCGCCCGGGAGGTCCAGTGCAGCAGAAGAGTCAGACTACAACTTCAGCACCAGTTACTTCGCCACCCGCCCAGCTAGTTCGGGTGGGGCTCCATCAGCTAGGGGTCTCCCAAGAGGGGGAGGCCGATCAGGTGGCGGTCAGGCCCAATTCTATGCTTTTTCTGCCAGGCCAGATGCCATTGCTTCAGATGCAGTGATCACAAGTATTGTCTCAGTGTGCCACAGGGAAGTTTCTTTATTATATGACCCTGGTTCTACTTATTCGTATGTATCATTGTACTTTACTCATTATCTGGATATTCCTCGTGAGTCCTTAGTTTCACTTGTTCGTGTATCTACACCTGCGGACGATACTATTATTGTGGACCATGTATATCGGTCTTGTGTGATAACTATTGGGGGACTGGAGATTAGAGTTGATCTCTTACTGCTCAGTATGGTTGATTTCGATGTAATCCTGGGTATGGATTGGTTGTATCCATGTCATGCTATTCTGGACTGTCATGAAAAAACCGTGACATTAGCGATGCTGGGGTTGCCGAAGGTCGAATGGAGAGGTTCTCTAGATCATGTTCCCAGCAGGGTAATTTCTTACGTATGGTTGGGAAGGGGTATTTGTCATATTTGGATTTTGTGAGAGATGTCGGCCGGATGTATTTCCTGCAGACCTGCCGGGTATGCCGCCCGACAGGGATATTGATTTCGGTATTGACTTGGTGTCGGGCACTCAACCCATTTCTATCCCTCCATATTGTATGACACCAACTGAATTGAAAGAATTGAAAGATCAACTTTAGGAACTTTTTATTAAGCCTAGTGTGTCACCTTGGGGTGCACCGGTTCTGTTTGTGAAAAAGAAAGATGGTACTATGTGGATGTGCATCGATTACAGGCAACTGAACAAAGTTACAATCAAGAATAAGTATCATTTGCCGCGTATTGATGATTTGCTTAACCAGCTACAGGGAGTAAAGGTATTCTCCAAAATTGATTTGAGATCGAGGTATCACCAGTTGAAAATTCAGGATTCGGATATTCTAAAGATGACATTTAGGACTCGTCATGGTCACTATGAATTTCTTGTGATGTCATTTGGGTTCACCAATGCCCCAACATCATTTATGCACTTGTTGAATAGCGTATTCCAACGGTATCTTGATTCGTTTGTCGTGGTGTTTATTAATGATATCCTGGTGTACTCACGTAGTCAAGAGAAAAATTCACAACATTTGGGTATTATATAATAGAGGTTGAGAGATGAGAGACTTTATGCTAAATTCTCTAAGTGTGAGTTCTGGCTTAGTTCGGTGGCATTATTGGGACACATAGTGTCCAGTGAAGGGATTAAGGTGGATCCAAAGAAGATAGAGGTAGTTCGGAGTTGGCCCAGGCCATCTTTAACTACTGAGATTTGGTGTTTTCTCGGCTTGGCCAGTTATTATCGTCGCTTCGTGGAAGTTTTCTCGTCTATTGCATCGCCTATGACTAAATTGACTCAAAAAGGTGCTCCATTCAGGTGGTCTATGAGTGTGAACAGAGCTTTCAGAAGCTCAAGACAGCTTTGACTACAGTCCCAGTATTGGTGTTGCTTACGGGTTCAGGGCCTTATACTGTGTATTGTGACGCGTCGCGTATTGGTTTCGGCACAGCGCTTATGCAAGATGGTAGGGTAATTGCCTATGCGTCGAGACAGTTAAAGATTCATGAGAAGAATTATCCGGTCCATGACCTTGAGTTAACTGCTATTGTTCATGCCATGAAGATTTGGTGGCATTATTTGTACGGTGTCCATTGTGAGTTTATACTGATCACCGGAGTCTATAACAGCTATTTAAATAGAAGGATCTTAATTTGTGGCAGCGGAGGTGGTTGGAGTTGCTTAAGGATTATGATATCACCATTCTTTATCATCTTGGAAAGGCCAATGTGATGGCCAATGCCTTGAGTCGTAAGGCGGAGAGTTTGGGAAGCTTGGCATACTTACCGGTAGTAGAGAGGCATTTAGCCTTGGCCAACCAGCTTGTTAGATTGGATATTTCCGAACCGAATTGAGTTTTGGCTTGTGTGGTTTCTCAGTCTTCTCTTTATTATCGTATCAGAAAATGTCAGTATGATGACCCTCATCTGCTTGTCCTTAAGGACACGGTTCAGCACAGTGATGCCAAGGAAGTCACTATTAGGGATGACGGTGTATTACGGATGCAGGGCAGGCTATGTATGCCTAATGTAGATGGTTTGCATGAGTTGATTCTCCAGGAAGCTCACAGTTCACGATAATCCATTCATCAAGGTGCCGCAAAGATATATCAGGAAGATATAGTTGGGTTTGTATCTCGGTGTTTAAATTGTCAACAGGTGAAGTACGAGCATCAGAGACCAGGCGGATTGCTTCAAAGACTTAAAATTCCATAGTGGAAATGGGAGCGTATTACCATGGATTTCGTAGTTGGGCTCCCACGGACCTTGAGAAAGTTTGATGTTGTTTGGGTGATTGTAGATCTGTTGACCAAATTCGTGCATGTTATTCCAGTTGGTACTAATTATTCTTCAGAGCGGTTGGTTGAGATTTATATCCGCGAGATTGTTCGCCTACATGTGTCCATCATTTCAGATCGGGGCACGCCGTTTACATCATAGTTTTGGAGAGCAGTGCAGCGAGAATTGGGCACGCATGTTCAATTGAATACAACATTTCACCCTCAGATGGACGGACAATCCGAGTGCACTATTAAGATATTAGAGGATATGCTATGTGCTTGTGTCATTGATTTTGGGGGTTCTTGGGATCAATTTCTGCCACTAGCAGAGTTTGCTTACAATAACAACTACCAATCGAGCATTCAGATGGCTCCGTATGAGGCTTTATATATGAGACGGTGTCGATCTCCAGTGGGTAGGTTGGAGCCGGGTGAGACTAGGCTATTGGGTAATGATTTGGTTCAGGATGCTTTGGAGAAGGTTAAATTGATTGAGGAGTGGCTTCGCACTGCGCAGTCTAGACAGAAGAGTTATGCCAATCGGAAGGTCCGTGATGTTACTTACATGGTTGGGGAGAAGGTTATGCTCAAGATTTCACCCATGAAGGGTGTGTTGAGGTTCGGGAAGAAGGGCAAGTTGAGACCTCGGTATATTGGGCCGTTCAATGTTCTTAAGAAGATTGGAGAGGTGGTTTATGAACTTTCCTTTCCGCCTAGTCTATCAGGTGTTCATCCAGTGTTTCACGTATCTATGCTCCGGAAGTATGTAGGGGATCCATCTCAAGTTTTGGATTTCAACACAGTGCAGTTGGATGGTAATTTAACTTATGATGTGGAGCTAGTGGCCATTTTAGACCGGCAAGTTCGAAAGCTGAGATCAAAGAACATAGCTTCACTGAAAGTGCTGTGGAGAGGCCAGCCAGTTGGAAAAGCTACCTGGGAGATTGAGCGGGAGATGTGGAGAAAATATCCACACCTATTTAAGGCTACAAGTATGATTCTAAACCCGTTCGAGGACGAACGTTTGCTTAAGAGGGGGAGAATGTAATCACCCGGTTGGTCGTTTTGAGCATTACAACTGAAAACGACCCCAGATTTGAATTTTGATGGTTATAAGTATTATGTTATTTCAAACAAGTGATAAGTAAGAGTCGTGAAGGTCAGAGGGTAAACGATTTGAAGAAAATGAGGTTGGTCGAAGTTTGACATTTTGGGATAAAATACGGTCCAAGCTATAATACCTCATATATGGACTAGTGCTATACCATATGGCCTTGATACTAAGATATATGAATTATATTAGTATTTAAGTGAAATAAGATCTAGAAATTAATTATGTAGGTAATTAGTTAAATGCAAGGATATAATTTGGGATTAGTGGGAGACAAGTGTCCAAAATAGGGGACAATTGGAGACCACGCAGGACTACTCAAATCTCCACTTTATGACTCATGTTTCATGGATAGGTATATCTTGGTGGCTGCTCCATGGCCAAGCTTTTTTCTTGTTAAATGATTATCATGTGGGACCCACAACCCACTAAGTATTAGTAAACTTAAAAGTTTTATTTTCAGAATATGTATATTATTAACAAGCATCACCTACTAGCCTTAAAAGCACAAAACGCGAGAGATTAAGAGGCAACTTTGGGGTTTTATTTTCAAAAAAATTCTATCTTTTAATGGGGCAAAACGTGGGCAAAAAAATCGTAATAGATAATTTATCCCTCCATCTCTCATAGATTAGCATGTCGTAGATGCTTATGGCATGATTGTTTGGAGCATAATTGGCAAGTCCTAGTTTATTAAGGTAAGATTTTATCTCTCCTACATGTTCTTGAGGTTGTTGTTGTGTTATTATTGATATGCTTCTTGAAGTTGGAAGAAATAAGTGTATAAGGTACCGTATAAGAAGCATTTATTGGATTATCATTGAGTATTTCGACTAGATTACGTGTTTTGAGGTGAAATTAGAGGATTTGGGCCTAGGGATTTGAAAATAAGATTTGAGGATTTTAAGGTCGAGTTGTTGTCGAAATTTGGTAAATTTGGTATGGTTGGACTCGTGGATGAATGGACGTTCATATTTCATAACTTTTGTCGGGTTCCGAGATGTGGGCCCCACGAACGATTTTTGAGTGCAATTTCAGATTTTTCTTGGAAAATTTGTATTTTCATATGGAATTAATTCCTATAATTTGTATTGACTGAATCGAATTATTTATGTCAAGATTCAAGGTGTTTAGAGGTCGATTCGCGAGGCATAAGCATTGTAGAATAAAAAATTACACTATTTGAGGTAAGTAACAGTTCAAAATTTAGTCTTGAGGGTATGAAACCCCGTATTATGTGTTATGTGATTGGTTTTGAGGTGACGTGCACCGTAGAAATTGTGACTTGGTCAATTTCATGGAACTGTGTAGTTGAATAATCTGTAGATATCCGTACATTTTCCACGTATTAGAGAAATTGAACTATAAAGCATATTTAAATCATGTGTTTACACTATTGGGACCCACATAGGTCGTGTACTTGTGGAATTATCTGCTAAATTGTTGTTTTGCACTCAGTCACAGTTTTATTTTCACATTTTATCTTAGTCTCTATAATTCATTATTGATACATCATATCATTGATGTTGGGTTGCTTATCATGACTTCTGAGAGCCGGAGAGACTGTAGAGGTTGATGACTGAGTGAGGCCGAGGGCCTAATTGTGAGGATATTTATGGGATCAGGATGCACATTGCAGCATGTTTTACTGATTTATGCCATGATTGGCTTGTTATAACGCTTGGGCTGAAGGAGCCCCTCCGGAGTCTGTAGACACCCCTAGTAAGTGCATGTATCTACTGAGTGAGAGTGCCGAGATCTGAGTGTCGAGTGCTGAGTGACTGTGAGGAAAGAGTGACTGCGAGGAAAGAGTGACTGTGAGGTTGAAGTGAATGGGAGGATTGACTGACTGTTACTCTGAGACGATGCATTGATTTCATTATTGCTGCATTTCAGCGTTCATATATCACTGTTTTGGAAATTTCTGAAAGATATTATCTTCTGTTTCAGTCGAAGTTGATATGAAATTAGTGTGAAATTTTAAATGTTGAACTTGAGAGCATGCCTACCCTTTTATGTTGAAAATTACTGTATTTGGACTTAGCTATGAAGCTCGTCATTATCTTCAGCTCTTTATTTAGTATTGTTACTTACTGTGTTGGTTATACTCATACTACACCCTGCACTTCATGTGCAGATCCAGGTATTCCCGGATACAGTGGGGGTTGATTCCTTCGCATAGTTGATTTTCTGGAGATTCCAAGGTAACTGTCGTGTTTCGCAGACCTTGTCTCTCCTTCCCTATATTTTGTTTACTGTATTTGGTCTCAAACTATTATAGACTGTATTTACCAGACTAGTGATATATAGAGATGCTCATATACGCAGTGACACGGGGTTTTGGGAGTGTATTTATATCTAGTATTTGTGAAATTTTCTCTTAAACTTAATTATTATATTTTCTGTATTTAAAAGAAATTGTGGGTTATTGATGTTGTCGACTTGCCTAGTATTGAGATAGGCGCCATCACAACGTGTGAGATTTCAGGTCGTGACATTACCCAATAAGTACCAAGCCTAACCTCGGTAGAGTAGTGAAATGGCCAAGTCAAGACACCTACTAGACATAGGAAACTAAACAGAATATCACTATAATCTAATAACATAAAGTAAGGAAATAAATGACAACAAACAAAATGATGATATAAGGCTAACAATGGAATTTAAGGCAATAAGGGACAACAAAGAGTGAACTTATAATAAGCACAACAAGTGATCAAAGATTGTCAAAACACAAGTAAAATGAATGAAGGAATAATAGTAACCATTCAAATCAATAAGCCTTTACAACGTAGAATGAACAACAAGATTCACAAATGAGGTACCACACCTCATATTCACATTTCATAAGTAACAATCACAATCTTCCTTATATCGCCGCGTGAGCATTGCATTTATTTTTTAAAAATATGTTTCCTAGAACTAGCTACACGTGTTTTAACCCCCTTATCTCACTGTGTGGCTTTAAATAATTCTCTTACTAGCAACACGCATATAAATCTCACATTATCTCGCTGCATGCGCATCAATACTCATCCTTATACCGCCTCATGCGCATCAATATCACAACACAATAATCAACTCACACTACACGTGCACATACGCCTTAACATTGCTAAAATAAACAATACCAATGTCATCACAACACATAGCCCACATCTCAACTGCAATATGTACAAGAATCTCAATAATAACAAAATAAATGAGAAACAACTCAACAAGGAAAGATATTTCAATAATCAACAACTCCAACCACAATGTGTTAATAGCTTTCACAACTACAACTTCAATAACTCAATAATGAATGTATTCTCATGAAATGGCAACTTCCAATTCAAGTACATAACATAAGCTTAATAATGAAAGAGATAGCATGAAATAGCAACTACGACTAAATGCATGAGCATAACTCAACAATGAAGTGAATAGCATGTAACAACAACTACAAATAAATGCATATAAGAGTAACCTTGACAATGAAAATTAGAACATGTACTAACAACTTCAATTAAGGCATAAAAGACTAAACTTGAAAACGAAAGATAGAACAAATAATATTAACTTCAATCAAGTGCTTATAAGTAACCTAAGAGTTTAAACCTGTCAAATACCACATATAAGCTCGTGTACACACTCGTCACCTCGTGTACACATCTTACACATAGTTCAAATAGTACAATCAACCCAAATCCTAAGGGTAGTTCCCCCACACAAAGTTAGGCAAGCTCAACTAGGCAAAATCAACACTCAAAAATAGCCTTTCCTTTAAAATTCGCCTTCGCATGATTCAAATTTAACAAAATATTACTTAATATCATCAAACAATGCAAGAGAAACCAATTACGATTAATAAAACTATGATCTTTCTACAATTTCCCAAAAGTCAATCCGGGCCCACCCGGTCAAAATCGAGTCCAAAGGTAGATTTCGACTACCCGTAACCCCACGAGTCGATAATATATTATGTTTTTAAATCCGAGTCCAATTAGTCTCTCAAATCCCAACTATTTTAAATTTTCCAAAATTTCTCTTAGATTCTCATGAATTTGATATTAAATCTCATATATAATCATGTAATAGAGTTAAAAGTTGATCAAAAGAACTTACCCAATGATTGTGTGTGAAAATCCCCTCTCCAAATCGCATCCTACCGAGTCTAGGGTTCCAAAATATACAAAATGAGATCAAATCCCATCTTTCCAGCCCTTATGTTCAGGTGCAGATATCGCAATTGTGAACCTTGGTTCGCACTTGCAAAGAATAGCTCCCAATTGCGGCACTAGACAAGTTTAGGGAAATGTCGCAATTTCGACACAAACCGCGCAAATGCAAAGTCTTCCCTCTTCACAAATGCGGCCAATTGGTCGCAAATGCAAACCTACCCAACCCAGGCATTTCTTCACAAATGCGATCAAGGTATAACAAATACAACACTCGAGACCCCTTTTTTACGATCGCAATTGTGATGTTGGTGCTCGTAATTACGATAACTGGAGCACCAGCACACCAGCAACCTAGAATGTGTTCAAACCAATCCGAAATACGTATGAAACTCATCTGATCCCTCGGAGCTCCAAACCAAATAACCATATAAGTTTAAAAATATCATACGAACTCTCGTGTAATCAAAATATGAAAATGACATCTAGAACCACGAATCGGACATCAAAACGTATGAAATTTAAAAGAAAACTCAAGAACCTCTAGAATAACAACCAAGCGTCCAAATCCTATCAAACCAACTCCAAATTACACTAAATTTTGTAAAAAAGTTCTAAATGCTAAAATGGACTTATTCCAAGTTATAAAACCAAAATCCAAATCTAATAGTCATAAAGTCAACCTGCGGTCAAACTTAAGGAAACTTCTAAACCTCAAATTGCCAACTTTTGGCAAAATAAGTCAAATTCAACCTAGGGACCTCCAAATTCAATTCTGAGCATACTTCCAAGTCTAAAATCACGGTACAACCCTATTTGAGCCATCAAAATACCGTTCCGGGATCGTTTTCATAAAAGTCAAACTTTGATTAATATTTCTAACTTAGGCTTCTAAACCAAGAACCAAAGGATCCAAATTATTCTAAAACTTTCCCGAAACAAAACTAGCCAACCCGCAAGTTATAAACCACAAATACACATATGGTAAGCTTCAAAAAGAGGAACGGGCTCAAATACATAAAATAACTGGTCGGATCGTTTCATTATATGTGCCTGGATTCATGCTTTGAAGCTCCTAATAAGTTTGAATGATGATTTTTTTACTTGTACGTATGTTCGGATTAGGAACTGAGGCTCTCGGTTATATTTCGGCACTATTGCATGAAAATTGAAACTTTAAGGATTCTTAAGTTGATTTGAGTTGTTGATTTGATTTATAGCATTTTGCTTTATCTTTTGAGTCTTTGGATAAGTCCATGGAAGGTATTTGGACTTGTTGGGATAATTTGAAGAGGCCCCGGGGGCTCGGGTGAATTTCGAGGTGTTCGGAGAAGGTTTTAAAGGAAAAAATTAGCAAAACTAGCAGTACAAATTGCACCAGTAGTCATCTTCTGTAATTTCAACCCTTTTATTAAATAGTCGCATTTCATAATTAGAGTTTATTTTATTATTTTGGGATAGGGAGCTCGGATTGAGCGATTTTAAGAGAATCTATATCTACTTTATTGAGGTAAGTAATTGTAACTTGCATCTCTGATTATAACATGAATATATTTTTAATTTTTCCTTAGAATCAACGATTCAAAGATAAAAAAGGGGTTTTGACTCAAAAAGAAAAAAGTACTTATGAAGATTTAAACACCAATTTAGACTCGGATTGAGAGTCTAATTATATATATTTGGACTCATAAGGTTATAGGTGGTGGGAATTAACTTTTGTTTTGGAGTTTAAAAATATGTGCTAAGGTTGACTTTTATTGACTTTGACCAAGATCGAATCTTTTGCTTAGGGAATTGAATCCTATAACTTTATTTGACATCATGAAGCATCATTTGGACTAGATCGGGCACGTTTGATGGATTTAGAGCAAGAAAAGAGAGATTTTAAAGAATAAAGCTAGCCCGAAATAGTAATCTTGGTTGTCTTTAATGAGAAAAATTTTCCTAAAAATGATCTTGGTGCTAAGTTCTATATATTTGGGAGTAACATATATGCAAGGTGACGAGCGTATATACGGATTCCAAAGTTTTCCATATTTGGAATAGTATTTTAGGTCTTTTTAGTCCTTTCTTGTTACATGCATAACTTGAGGCATGCTTTACTTGTTTGTATGATTACTTGCGCATTGTTGCTAAGCTAGTAACATAGTAGGTTCATTTATGTTGAATTACATGAGTTACTTGCAAGTCATATATTGATCAATATCACTCGGCGTTCCATGACTATTTGTACATCTTTATGTTTTAGTATCATGTTATAGGAATCTCCTCACAAGCTAGTTTAACATAATGGACTGAATGTTTGTCGGATTACATGCTTTGTTGATAGTCATGCATTGCACATATCCATCTTAATCTGCATATGAGATACATACTTTCTTGTGATTATGGCATGTTGAGATTGATCCATATAGTTTGTTATAATTATGGCACATTGAGATTGGTCCATGCGGGTTGTTATGATTATGGTACGTTGAGATTGGTCAGTGTGATTTTGTTATGATTATAGCACGTTGAATTAACCTTGTAGTTGCATATAAATAAAGATCCATCCCTCTAGAGTCACTCAATACGGAAATCTCACCAGTAGTGTGTGTGCGGATTTGCTTGACACTTAGAGAACATCAGATTTATGTAAAGCTTGAGTCTTTATCATGCATAGATATTGTAGACTCGTGTATAAGCATTCATATAGATGCTACTTAATGCATATTCTTTTTATAAACTATTTTGACGCATTGGCATATGCTCTTGATATTTGTGGAAGTGTGCATCATATTATATGCTTAAATGCGTGCATCATTTATAAGTCGTTTTGATACATCGCCACATGCATGGGAATTGCTCAGTCGATATATGGTGCATCACTTCAAATGCTCTATCTGTGTATATCATTATATGCTTGGACCGTGATACGCTTAACATGCTGCTTTTGTGTGTTTTCTCTGTTGCTACTCTATTTATAAGCTGCACAGGTTTGTAAAGTGAGTATCTTTTGATCAAATCCGCTTGCTACTTCATATGGCCAGTTAGGGTGCTTAATGAATATACGTTGTTTTTGTACTCATACTACAATTCTATATATTTTTGTGTAAATTATGTTCCCGAAATAGCTACTCGTATTTTATCCCACCCTATCACACCGCGTGGCTTCAAGTAGTTCCCCTACTAGCAACACACGTATCAATCCCACCTTATCTCACCGCATGCGTATCAACCCATATCCTTATACCACCGCATGCGTATCAATATCACAACCCGCATCTCAAGTGTCCAAATATCACAACTTGCCAAAAGGATCAACAATATCAATGTTTCCACAACAAACAACCCATGACTCAACCACAATGTGTACAAGAGTCTCAATAATAGCAAACTAAAATTTAATAGCTCAACAAGAATAGTCAACTTTTCCTCAATGTGATAACGGATTTTACAACTTCAACACCAGAGCTCAACATGAAGATATTCCAAGAAATAACAACTTCGAGTAAGGTAGCTCAACAGTTAATTAATTAACAAGACAATAAGGAAATAATAACATCAACTAAGCTTGTAAGGTCAATTAACAAGTAAAATATGGGACAAGCATTTAACAATGTGAAATAAAGCATGTAAGAATAAATTAACGATGAAAGATATAATATGTTATGACAATACGATTAAAGGAATGAAAAGAACCTACATAGCCTAAACTAGTCAATTATCACATATAGACCGTGTAACCACTCATCACCTTGCGTGCACGGCTTTCACGTACCACAAATGACACATAACAACTCAAATCCTAAGAGGTAATTCCCCCACACAAAGTTATAAAAGATACTTACCTCAAACAAGCTAACTCAGTCCACTAGCAAGCCTTTTTAGTGAATATCTAACTCTGAACGACTCAAATCTAGCCAAAATAATTTTATACCATAAATATAAATCATAGAAAACTATTTTGGAAAATAAAGTTGAAATCTTTAAAGAAAATCAAAAACTCAACTAAAAAAGTCAACCCTAATCTCGTGTCTCAGAACCCGACCAAACTTATAAAATGCGAACACCCATTCAATAACGAGTTCAACTATACTAAAATTATTCGATTCCGTCCTTAAATCGACATTCGAATTCTCAAAATATAGCTTAGGAAGTATTCACAAATTTCTTCAATTTTTCCAACTCAAAACACTAATTAAATGATAAAACAATGATGGATTCATGAATAATAGTCAAATCCGAGTTAAAATCACTTACCCCAATCACCTTTTAAAAAATGTATCTCAAAATTGCCCAAAATTGTGGCCTCTAACTCAAAAGATGAAAAATGGGAACAAACCCTCGATCTACCCCTTTTCTGCCCAGTGGTTCTGCTTCTGCGGACCAATAGCCACATCTGCGGCTCCGCACCTGCGGAAATTCCATCGCAAGTGCAACTCACACTTAAGCCAGTACCTTCCGCTTCTGCAGTTCATGATTCGTTTTTGCGAGCCCGTTTCTACGAAAGCTTGACCGCACCTGCGGTCCTCCCCAGCACAACTCAAAGTCGCTTGTGCAGTAACCCCATCGCACCTGTGTGTCCGCACCTACAGCCAAGCCCACCGCAGGTGCGATGACACCAGAACTTCAACAGCCTTCAACAATCAATTAAGTCCAAAAATAAACCCGATTTCAATCTGGTTCACACCCGGTGTCACGCCTCAACCTGGGGAGGCGTGACTGGCCAAGCTGTCATGACCTAAAATCCAACTAGTCTTGATGGCACCAAACCCAACCCACTAGGTAAGCCAATTAACCACTAACAAATTCCAATGACAATTAATAAAGCAATTAAGTAAAGAAATATCTAAATCTGATACATTCCCCAAGAACTGGTAGTACAAATCATGAGCTTCTAAGAATAGAGTTTACAAAGCTGGTATAAGTAAATACATCATCTGTTTGAAAATTACATAAACAGAGTTTTGTTAATCTAAGGCTACCATGAACAACAGGCAGCTACAACAGGAACGCAGGTACATCTTCAGATCCTGCTCCCAACGAACACAGCAACATCAGCAGCCAGCATCTGCACGCAAGGTGCAGAAGTGTAGCATAAGTACAACCGACTCCATGTACTCAATAAGAAATAAACCTAATCTTAGGTTGAAAGTAGTGACGAGCTTGTACCAAGGTCAGAGTCCAACTCCACTAACCAACAACAGTTCATAACAACATAACGCAAGTAATAAAAGAAGCAACTCAAAGATAAAATGTTCAGCTTAATCATGATTTCTGAAAATAGTTTTGCCTTTCAAGTATATCAAAGAAAACCCAAATCGTTCACCGAAGCTGCCAAAAATATGAGTAAGTTTGAAAACAGTAATTTTTCCCAAAAATCCTTTCAATAATAAATAAGATGTCTCATTTTCTTTCCAGATAGCTAGTGTAAAATAATTGCATCACTATGCCCATATATTAACATGTGTGAGAAGTCATGAATGACGTGATACCGTACATCATGAGGAAAAGACATCTCTATGCATGTATGTCATGGGTGCATGTCAATGCAATGTATCTCGGAGATGAACTCATGTACTCACACGCTCAGAGTACTCAATCTCACTTTCTCACATATTCCACTCATTATGCTCAATCACTCTGTATTGTATATGGCCAATCCGGCCCAGAAAAGATCCATCCCGGAATATACACATCAACTAATCATCAGTCACTCAATACCGAGTATGGCCAATCCAGCCCATGGAGAAGATTCATCTCCAGGTATATAATGCTTCGGACAAGATCCATGTCCAGGGAAGATCCATTCCTCAATAATATCAACCGCGCTCACTGGGGGTGTGTGCAGATTCTGGAGGGGCTCCTTCAGCCCAAACGCTATCTCGTTGCGGTGTGAAACCTGATCATATATATATATATATATATGATCATGCCTAAGGCTCGTTGCGGCGTGCAACCCGTTCCCATAAATGTCACTCATAATCAGGCACCCGGCCTCACTCAGTCATCAATCTCTCTAGTCTCTCTCTCACGGGCTCACAGTGTCATGATACTAGCCCGAAAACAATGATATGATGCATCAATAAATAACAACAAAGACTGAGATATGATATGCATATGAATGCGTATGACTGAGTATGTAAATCAATGAAAGCAAATAACCCAACAGTAATGACCTCAATGGGTCCCAACAGAATAAGCATGTAGCCTAGACATGGTTTCTAACATGAATCACAACTCGATAACTCTAGTACGTAGAGATTTCATGATTATGATTAAGTTCAGGTAACTACAAAGTACCACAGGAATAACAGAGTCACATCTCACACGGTGCACGCCCACACGCCTGTCATTTAGCATGTACGTCACCATACCACCAAACACATAACACGTATATTCATGGTTCATACCCTCAGCTCCAAGATTAGAAGAGTTACCTACCTCGAATAAGCAAATACCAATGTCGAGAAAGACAAGCGATACTCCAAAGATGCCATCACGCGCGTAGCGACCTACGAATGACACAAAACTAGCCAAAAGCAACTCAAATACATCAAATAAATCCCAAGAAAATAATTCCAAATGATAAAGATCAAATCCTTAATCAAAACCCAAAATAGGCCTAAAATCACACCCGGGCCCGTGCCTCGTAACCCAACAAAACTCATAAAATCCGATAAATTATTTAATTATGAGTCCACCCATACTAGTTTCACTCAAATTCGAGTCCAATTCGATGTTCAAAACTCAAATATTCCTATTATGAAACTTTAGGCCAAAACTCCCAATTTCCTCTATAAAATTCACAATTCAATTACCAAAAACGAAGGTAGATTCGTGAAATATAACCAAAACCGAGTAGATAACACTTACCCCAATTCATATGGTAAAATTTTCTTCAAGAATCGTCTCAATCCGAGCGCCATTGCTCCAAAAATGCAAAATAGTTTAAAACCTTCGAAATAGAGTACTATATACACTACCCAGACGTCCTCTTTCGAGAACGCGGGAAAACCATCGCGTTCGCGATGAACAAAGTATCAGTCACCCAAAAATACTCTATGCGTTCGCAGCACAAGAGTCACGAACGCGATACACACCGGGGACAGAACTACGCGAACGCAGTTCCAACTACGCGAACGTGATGAAGAAAGGCCTCCAACTCCAGCTCCAGCTCCCAGCCCAACCCTACGCAAACGCGAATGCGAACAAGACTTTCCCCAACTCTACGCGAGCGTGGACCAATATTCGCGAACGCGATGAAGAAATGCCACTGCCATCAAAATACACTACGCGTTCGTATACATACCATGCAAACGTGATGAAGGGCTGAGACACCAGAAACCAGCAGAACACAGTAGTGAAAACATGAAGGAAAATGATCTGAAATCAATCTGAAACACGCCCGAGCCCCTCGAGACCCCGTCCTAACATACCAACAAGTCCCATAACATAACACGGACCTACTCGAGGCCTCAAAACACACATAACAACATCGAAATGACGAATCACACCTCAACCCAAAATCAATGAACTTTGAAACTTCAAAGATTCACAACCGATGCCGAAACCTATCAAATCACGTACGATTAACCTCAAATGTTGCACACAAGTTACATTCGACATTACGGACTTGCTCCAACTTTCGGAATCAAAATCTGATCCCGATATCAAAAAGTACACTCCCGGTCAAACTTTTCAAAATTTTAACTTTCGCCATTTCGAGCCAAATACAACCACGGACCTCCAAATCATAATCCGGACGCGCTCCTAAGTCCAAAATCACCCAACGAATCTAACGGAACCATCAAAATTCCAATCCGAGGTCAAAAGCTAAAACGTCAAACTTGATCAACTCTTTCAAATTTAAAGCTCCCTAGTTGACAATCATTCCTCCAAGTCCCGAATATCCTGAAAACCAAAACTGATGATTCACATAAGTCAAAATACATCATACGGAGCTACTCATACCCGTAAACTACCGAGCGAAGTGCAAAAGCTCAAAACGACCGGTCGGGTCGTTATACAAGCCCATCGCAGGTGCGATGACACCAGAACTTCAGCAGCCTTCAACAATCAATTAATTCCAAAATGAACCTGATTTCAATCTGATTCACACCCGGTGTCACGCCTCAACCTGGGGAGGCATGACTGGCACCCGGTGTCGTACTGGCCCGAGTGAACCACTCTGTAACTCATGATCATTCAACAAAAACTAGAGCATACATAGGCCACCTTGGCTGAACTCATTCTTTCTGTAACTATCATGGGACAACATGGCTACAACTACTACTATGTAGCTGTAAGTGAGAACGTAAATTCAAAACTTCCTATTATCTAATAAAAGCCTAAATTTCCTAATAATAAACCAAAATTAATGTTGTATCAGCGAGCCATCGTACTCAGAATATGAATACACACGAGCTGTCAAGGCCTCTGACATGTTTTACATACTGAACCTGTGTCTACAAAGTCTCTAAGAGTATTTGACATCAAAATATGGTCGGGACAAGACACTCACATACCTATAAGTATATAGTTACATAGGACAGTTTGATAACCTCTAGAGTCGACTGTATTCCGGATGAAATGAAGCTTTGCCAATACTCAGCAGATATCAACTCCGTTTGCAATAAGAGCCCGTCAAATTGGATAACGAAACCTGCAGGCATGAATGCAGTGCCCCGGCGATAGGACATTAGTACAAAAAAATGTACTAAGTATGTAAGGAAAATAATATATGAATAACTTAATTAATACTAAAATGATATGTATATATGATATACTGAAAGAAATCAGGAGGGTCAATGAGGCACGGGAATCATACTTACCTTATTCTGACTCATAACATATCTAAGTATTGAATTATCCAACTTACCTTACAAAGCATATAGACCGAAAAGGCAAGGCTCTGTAGGCCGAGAACATCCAATGTCGTATATACATCTAATCTGTGTCATGTTATACCTGAACAAGTTCCCATATGCTATATGTACTGGAAACCATCATATTATGGAACTTCATCTATAACATTCTTCTATCCATCATACCTTATATCTGAATACTCACATCAGACAGATCAAATATCAATAGGGCTACACTGAAACATAAAAGTGGCACTTACGCGTTTCATAAGAGACCGTCCGAAAGGCTCACTTGTTAACATGAATAACCAGTGGCTCGTACGCGTAACATAGTAGACCGTCCGTAATACTGAGGTTTGTCTATGTGTGCAACTGAGACCGTCAATAACCAACCTTTATCATGCACCTATACTTTCATATACCATCCATAGGGATTCACTGTACACCTACGCGTTCATAGACCGTCCGTAGGGATCATGACTCATACTTATTCATTTCATGTAACTCATGCAGACATCATTCAATCATCAATAGATAAACTCGTATTCATAAATATATAAGTTCGTAAGTAACATCATTCTAGTAACCAATCTTTATTCCTTAGCTGCTTGTTACGTCATCCTTCATATTTTATATTATTTAGCAGTAAAGAACGTTGTAACTATTTCGGAATCGCACTTCTATCCTTATTTTACATCACGACTTGTTTCGGTGGATTACATGATTCTTTCTACTTATAGCTATATAATATTCTTAGCCTGTGAGGCTACTCATTATACACACACACACACACGTATATATATATATATATATATATATATATATGTGTGTGTGTGTGTGTGTGTGTGTGTGTGTGTGTGTGTGAGATAAGTTTAGCAATATGAGTATAAGTTGATAGAGCGTAAGTCCCACAACTCTTGTTATGTATTGATGAATGGATATATGTGTATATATATATACCCATATATGTGTATATATATATACCCATATATATATATATATATGGGTATATATATATACACATATATCCATTCATCAATACATAACAAGAGTTGTGGGACTTACGCTCTATCAACTTATACTCATATTGCTAAACTTATCATATTCTACAATTTATGACTCCATAGGTAACATATATCGTCTCTTAATATCACCCTCACATATAATCAACCTTATTTAACTTGGAGCAACGTGACTATCTTCGTGGGTCTTTATCAGTTTTGTGAAAACAAACATGTAAATATTGGAAGTTGTGCCATTCTTTAGGTCGAAACATTCTTATCATTATGCTACCTAATCGAACTATTCGTATATAACTATCCCTCATTATACGGACACTATTCTAATTTATCAGGACATTCATATGTAATGTTTAATTAACATCTTGAGGTCTTGTTATATATAAAAGCCAAGGACCATTCAGAAGGCTCTATTTACTCCTTAAAAATACATGAAACTGTGGTAAACACAATCCATTTCAACACTAGTATGACTATACTCATGAACGAACCTTAATTATTGGTATAGTACGTATACATAGCCTCGTCCCCTTGAATTCCTTATAAGGGCAACATAACTTATGGAATCATGCCAAAGAAAAGAAAGCAAGACCTTACATACCTCAAAATATTCCGTCCAATCCTCAAGCTAACTAAACCTGTATCTCTTGTGTCAACAAGCAATGTACATACTTTCGTCACAATACGAAAGCCATAACTTATCGAATTTGAATGACACACTTTATTCTACGATAAAACGGACAGCACCTCCCCTATTTATATGACTTTCCACAAGTTACAACAACCAACAACAGCCAAACAATATCAATAATACTCATAATAAACCTTTCAAATCGGTTTACCAGCCTTGACGAGCGGCAAGCTGGGTTTGTGACTAAACAACTATAGTTTTCAACCACTTCTTTCATTCAGAATTTATCAATAATATATACCGACACATATTCAATAAACCCTACTAATTTTCAGCCACTATACAAATTTGAAACAACCCCATAACAGTCCTACAAGTGCATCAACTCAAATTTTATTTTTCAGATTACTAAAACACGTTTCCGACTTGTTTTTTTTTTCAAATCGAGAAACACAACCAACAGTACATAATTAAGCCTCTTCTCATATAAAACAACCATGATTTCAACTTAAAATTAAGCCTCTCTACTATAATTCTTGCACCTCTGGTGCATACACAATCCGGCGGGAGCTTCATACTGACTTCTTGTGACTCAGCTCTATGGCATGATATTGAAACGAAATAAGGGTAACATTTCCTAAATGTCGTGTAGCCTCTCAATTATAAGTGTGGCACGCAATACACCCATAAATGAGACTATACTACACATGACTTTGTAGACTCTCTAGGACATGACCTACTTTGATACCACTATATCACGTCCCAACCCGGGGAGGCATGGCTGGCACCTAGTGTCGTACTGGCCCGGGTCAACCACTCTATAACTCATGATCGTTCGACAAAAACTAGAACATACATAGGCCAACTTGGATGAACTCATTCTTTCTGTAACTATCATAAGACAAAATGGCCACAACTCATACTATGTAATTGTAAGTGGGAAATGTTGTATCAGCGAGCCATCATACTTAGATCATGAATACACATGGGTCGTCAAGGCCTCTGACATGTTGTACATACTGAACCAGTGTCTATAAAGCCACTAAGAGTATCTGACATCAAAATATGGTCAAGACAGGATACTGACCTACCCATAAGTATATATATACATAGGACAGTTTGATAACCTCTAGACTCGACTGTACTCCGGATGAAATGGAGCTTTGCCAATCCTCAACTAGATATCAACTCTGTCTACGATAAGAGCCGTCAAACTGGATACCTAAACCTGCAGGCATGAATGTAGTGCCCCACCAATGGGACATTAGTACAAAGAAATGTATTGAGTATGTAAGGCAGATAACATATGAATAACTTAATTAATACTGAACTAACATGTATATATGATATACCAAAAGAAATATGGAGGGTCAATGAGGCCCAGGAATCATACTTACCTTATTCTAACTCGTAACATATCTAAGTATTGAATTATCCAATTTACCTTACAAAGGATGTAGACTGAAAAGGGAAGGCTCTGTTGGCCGAGAACATCTAATGTCGTATATACATCTAATTCGTGTCATGTTATACTTGAACCTGTTCCCATATGCTATTTGTACTGGAAATCATCATATTATGGAACTTCATGTATAACATTCTTCTAGCCATCATACCTTATATCTGAATACGTACCCAGATATATCAAACATCTATAGGGCTATACTGAAACATAAAAGTGGCACTTACGTGTTTCATAAGAGACCGTCTGTAAGGCTCACTCATAAACATGACTAACTAGTGGCTCATACGCATAACATAGTAGACCGTCTGTACGACTCATAATACTAAGGTCTGGCTATGCATGCAACTGAGACCGTCCATAACCAACCTTTATTATGCACCTATGCATTCATAAACCGTCAATAGGGCTTTACTGTACACCTACGCGTTCATTGACCGTTTGAATGGATCATGTCTTATACATATTCATTTCATGTCACACATGCAGAAATTATTCAATCATCAATAGATAAACTCGTATTCATAAACATATAAGTTTGTAAGTAACGTCATTGTAGTAACCAATCCTTATTCTTTAGCCGCTTGTTAAGTAATCCTTTATATTTTATATTATTTAGCCGTAAAGAACATTGTAACTACTTCGGAATCGCACTTCTATCCTTATTTTACATCACAACTTGTTTCGATGGATTATATGATTCTTTCTACTTATAGCTACGTAATATTCTAGGCATGGATGCTACTCTGTGTGTGTGTGTGTGTATATATATATATATATATATATATATATCCATTCATCAATACGTAACAAGAGTTGAGGGATTTACGCTCTATCAACTTATACTCTTATTGCTAAACTTATCATATTCTATAGTTTATGACTCCATAGGTAACGTATATCGTCTCTTAACATCACCCTCATATATAATCAACCTTATTTAACTTGAGAGCAACGCAACTACCTTCGTGGGTCTTTATCAGTTTTGTGAACACAAACGTATAAGTATTGGAAGCCATGGAATTCCTTAGGTCAAATCATTCTCATCTTTCCGGAAACTATACAGTATACTACCTTGTTGAACTATTCGTATATTACTATCCCTCATTATACAGACACTATATTGCTTCTGATTCGTCAGATCATTCGTACGTAATATTTAATTAACATCTAGAGGTCTTGTTACATATAAAATACAAAGACCTTTCGGAAGGCTCTATTTACTCCTTAAGAATACATGAAACCGCGATAAACACAATCCATTTCAACACTAGTATGATTATACTCGTGAACGGACCTTAATCATCGGTTAGTATGTATACAAAGCCTCGTCCTCTTGAATTACTTATAAGGGCAACATAACTTACAAAATCATGCCAAAGAAAAGAAAGGAAGACCTTACATACCTCAAAATATCCCATCCAATCCTCAAGCTAACTTAACCTGCAACTTCTGTGTCTAAAAGCAATGGACAATTCTTTCGTCACAATACGAATGTATTAAATTATCGAATTTGAATGACACACTTTATTCTACGATAAATCAGACAATACCTCCCCTATTTATATGACTTCCCACAAGTTACCACAAACAACAACAGCCCAAACAACATCAATAATACTTATAATAAGCCTTTCAAATCAACTTACCAACCCCGACGAGCAGCAAGCTCGATTTGTGACTAAACAACTGTAGTTTTAAACCCCTTCTTTTTGTTCAGAATTTACAATTTAAAACACCACATATTAAATAAACCCTACTAATTTTCAGCCACAATACAAATTTAAAACGACCCCATAACAGTCCCATAAGTTCAACAAGTCAAAACTTATTTTTCAGATTACTAAAACATGTTTCTGACGTGTCTTTTCTTTCACATCGAGAAACACAACCAACAGTACATAATTAAGCCTACTCTCATATAAAAAATACATGAATTCAACTTAAAATTAAGTTCGCAACCAGCAAACAAACAGCATACTACTCTTTCGAAACTCGCAAGTGCTAGTCTTTACGATCGAGCTACAATTTGTAGAAGCTTAGATAAATGAAAGAGAAGCATAAGCTTACCTTGGAATGAGTAGAACCCACAAAACCTAGTTCATTTTCATCCAAAACCAGTCCCCCAACACAGCTACAAGAAGGAGAAAGGAAAATTAGCAAGCTGTCCGGGTTTTTCGGCACTAGAATCACTTCGTATCATCCGAAATCACCTAGGGTTTGTGTGTGATTTTTGGAGGAGTCGTTGCAGGGTTTCAATCTGAAGTTCTTAGTATGAAATTTGAGTTAAAGAATTGATTTAATTCTTCCCTTTAAAGTCCCCTTGGCCTCCCCTTTTGGGGAATTTATTTGGTCCCTTCATTTAAACAAGTAGGTGACACACCTACTTGTCACCTACTAGTCTGTGCAGTCTCGCAAAAATATAAATATCTCTCAACTCCAATGTTCGTCAATGACCTCGCTTTTGCGACCGCCGCACCTGTGTAGAACCAACCGCATGTGCGCAACATCAGTACCAACAGCTATATCAACCACACATGAAGTGGAAATGGTCCGAAACACGACTAAAACTCACTCGCGCCCCTCGGGACCACATTCGAACATACCAACAAGTCCCAAAACATGACACGGGCCTACTCGAGGCCTCAAATCTCATATAATAACATCAAAACCATTAATCGCACCTCAAATCAAACTTAATGAACTTTTTAACTTTCAACTTCCACAACTCATGCCGAACCATATCAAATCAACTCGGAATGACCTCAAATTTAGCGCACAAGTTCCAAATAACATAAAAACCTATTCCAATTTCAGGAATCACAATCCAAACCTGATACCATCAAAGTCAAATCCTGGTCAAACCTTTGAACTTTCCAAAGCTTCAGATTGCCAACTTTCGCCAATTATGGCCAAAACCCTCTAGAAACACCCAAATGCAATTTCGAGCATACTCCCGAGTTTAATATCACTATCTGGACCTAACAGAACTATCAAAACTCCAATCTGAGGCCAAATACATAAAATTCAAAGTTGGTCAATACTTCCAAGTTAAAGCTTCCTAGTTGAGAATCATTCTTCCAAATCAATTTTGAATCACCTAAAAATTAAAATCGACAATTCGCACAAGTCATAATACATCATATGAAACTACTCAAGATTTCAAATAGGTGAACAGAAAGCAAATGCTCAAAATGACCGATTGGGTTGTTATAATTATTATAGTCTCAAATCTAAGGTACACTTTGGGAGTTTTTATGACTTGAGTAGGGTAACATTGAAGTTGACTTAGGCAAGGATTTGATGTACTATGCATGATTAATGTGTCAAGATTGTTAGATAGATCGGATCTGTTATTCGTAGTGGGTGAAGAGTTGAATGACAAGAATTCATTCGGATGCCAAGGTTACTTTATTTATGGAAAATGTATGCAAATAGTTCACAAGTTGTTCAACATGTTTAGTTATTCATTAAGACACTTGAGTATAGTGGTTATTTATCGGGATGATTTGGTGGTTATCAAGTTCCAAGGCGTATTACTTAATGGTCCACTCGATGTTTTACTTGTTGAGATTTTGAGTTTGGCAGTAGATCATGCAGGGAATTAAAGCACTTCTACATCAGTAGTAGTATGACTTTGAAAACACTGGAGAGATAAAATGAACAATTTCGGATTCATTGGAGGCTCTTTAGAGAGAATATCTCGGTTTGAAATACTTTAATGTGTGCAATGGGAATATAGAGGCCTATAGATATTATGATGATGTTGCTTCATGCCAGGATCACTATGTGAGTTTGGCTGGAGACCGAAGTGTTTTGGTAAAAATAAGCAAAGTCTAAAAAAGGTGATCAAGATTAATATGAAAGAAGTTGGGTCAATATAGCAGTGGCTTGGACCACTATTACTATAGAAACAATAAATTAATTTGGTTACATACACTTTGTGAAATGGTGTTAGAGTATTATAGTCCATGCAACTTGGATGACTCAGAGGAATTCAGTTCAAATGCCTTAATTGTATGGAAGTGAGATTCGAAAAGCTCAAGAAGTTCTTGGGCATGACTTTAGTGTTGCTTTTCATCTTTCTCACAGCGGTCTGATTAAATAGGGGATCAGACCACTCCTGATATTTTAACTAGTCATTAATGGTCGACTTAATTAGTACCCTTTCGGTATGTGGTGCAAACACTTTCATTTTTAGCCTCGCATCTCCTCTAGAGAAGCAAAACTTGAACGGATAGAATTGATGGTCCAACTACATAACTTTTTCTTTTACATTACTTTCATGGTCGTGCCTCGTGGCACTACGTCCCCTTTGTTCTGTATTGAAATAGGACCTTAATTTATTACTTATTATTTTATTAGATTTTAGATTGTTAGATTTGTTAGTCATAAGATAATACTAGATATTAGTATTAGATGAGATTTTACGAAATAATTATTCTTTGATTTCTTTATAGGAGAGGGAGCTAAAGAGCCAAGTTTTTTGTGTTGATGTAGCCTACAAGTTTGAAAAGCACATTGTATGTTTGTGATTAGTCTCATCAGTTGAGTTAAGTTGTACACTTCTAAGGCAGTGAAGTGCTTTTGGAAAGAATTATCCTATTTGAGAATTTAAGGTTGATAACAGAGTTCTTATACTTAGGATATGGTATTATCATTGTTATAGTGAGCCAAGTGAAATTGAGATTGAGATAGAATGAAAAAGGTTGTGGTTCACCTTCAAGCGTAAACTCTTGAGTTAGAGATAGTACGAGTGATTTAAGTTGCTTAAAAGTATGGTAGTATTATCTTGCATCGCCCGATAAAGTGTGTATTGTAGATGATGCATTAAAATCTACAGACAATTTGACTAACTGCTACAAAAATTGTGTGACTAGTAACTTTTAGGATTCACTGAACATCGAAATTCCTCTAGAATCACTAAGCATCGGAATTCCACCGTCACATGTTTGTTGGACACTTAGAGAGTATCAGAGTAAGGTAAAGTTTAAGTCTTTTTCATGCATAGATATTATAGACTCATGTAGACGCATTCCTTGATGCATATTCCTTTTCTATGTTATTTTGGTGCATTCATATGATTGGTTTTGAAATTTGTGAAAACATACATCATATTACATTCTTAAACTGTGCGTATCATTTATAATCCGTTTTGATGCATTGACACATGGATGGGACTTAATTAGTCGAGATATGTGCATCACGTTAGATGTTCTATATGTGCATGTCGTTATATGCTCGTTATATGCTTGGATTGGGATATCCTTATTATGATGCTTATGTGTGTTTTCTCTATTGCTGCTATGCATATGAATTGCACATGTTTGTAAAATGAGCATCTTTTGACCAAATTCTCACCACTATTTCATTGGGTAAGTCAGGATGCTTATTAAATAAACATTAATTTTGTACTTATCATAACCCAAAATCCACCTAGTCGTGGTGATACTTATCCCAATAAAATAACTGAATTTCTATACATCAACCAAAGGATTGATAGCACAAGTCATAAGCCACTAAAACTTAGATTTACAAAGGTGGTATAAAAATAAATACAACATCTATTTGAAATATACATTAACAAATTACAAATCTAAAACTACCAAAGACAATAGGTAGCGATATCCAAAAAGTAGGTACATCTTCAATGCCAGCTCCCGCCATACACAGCAGCATCAGCTCCAAGATTTGCACGCAAGGTGCAAAAGTATATTATAAGTACAACTGACCCCATGTACTCAATAAGTAACAAACCTAACCTCGAGTTGAAAGCAGTGACGAGCTCGGAAGATAGTCAGAGTCCAATACCAGTAGCCAATAACAACTCATAATAATATAATAAAGACAGTAAGAGTGAATAAATTAAAAGATTTCATGCTCAGCCCGTTCACGGTTAAGGAAAAGTAGACATGCTTTTTAAGTATAACAATCAACATCTAAATCTCACCATTGAAATCAATTTAACATGAATTTATTAAAAAGAACTATGTTTTCCAATTCATAATAACAGATAAAACTTTTTGTTTACTAGTTAGCATGAGGAAAATGCATCTCTATGCCTACATATCAAGTCATCAAATGATATATTATCGTCTATCATGAGGAAAATACATCTCTATGCCTACATGTCGATATACATGTCAAGTCATCAAATGTTATATTATCATCTATCATGAGAAAATGCATCTTTATGCCTACATATCAGTATACATGTCAAGTCATCAAATGTTACACTACTTTCTAGCATGAGGATAATACATCTTTATGCCTACATTTTAAATATACATATCAAGTAAATAAATTCACAGTGATATCATCAAGTATACTCACTCTCAGCACACTCAAGGTGCCTAGCTCAAGTGCCCCACTTCATCACACACAATCGCTCAGCACTGTATGGATGCCTTTCCCAAAGCCCCTCACTAAAGCATGTGGGTGTCTGGCATAATGCCCCTCACCAAAGCCCATATATATCAATGTGATTGTGCTCACTATAATATCAGACTTCGGAGGGGCGGATCTTGGCCCAAGCGCTAATCAATATCACATAACCCAATAGTGGGGCCTAGTGCAAGCGTTGCCCCAAATTAGTACTACTTAGCTCAATGTGGGGCATGGCGTACGCGTCACCTCAATACCAACATAATTGTTACGGTGTGCAACCCGATCTAACATAAGTCACAACACGGCTCTACAAGCCATATCAGTCATCAATCCGCTCAAGTCTCCATATGCCAACATCTCTTAGAAACATAATCCAATCATATAACATAGAATATAACAATGTGCCTCAAATACAGCTCAAACTCGTGTCACGTACAAGGACACCAATAACATGTGAAACAACATATCAAAAGTGAAAGAAGACAGAGATATAGCATGCGGATGTAACTATCATAACTGTACAATATGACTATGGCTAAGGAAAATAGCTCAACGTGGCGAAAATAGTCCTATCATGTCTCAAACAATTAAGTAGGTGGCCTAGACATGATTTCTAGCATGAATTATATCTCACGTAGCCATATAAATGGAGAAAACATGAAAGCAAAGAAGCATGATAGAAAAACAAGGCAGATAATAGCTTACGAACCACCCCAGATCATGAATACATCGAAGCACGAACACAGGCCCGTCACCTAGCATGCGCGTCACCCCCAACCCATCTGAAATATTATTATTCTCGGGGATAATTACCATCAAATCCAATTTGAGATATGTCACTTACCTCGAACAAACCAAACCAATACTATTACTAGCTAAAAGCAACTCAAAAATATCAAATCCAAACGATAAAGGTCGAATCTTTAATTAAATAATCAAAGTCAACCAAAAAGTCAATCTTAGCCCACACCACATAACCCGACAAAACTCACAAATTCCGACAACTCATTCGAATACGAGTCCAACCATACTATTTTCACTCAAATTCGATTCTGAATCAATGTTCAAATCTCAAATATTCACTTTAGAAAGGTTTAGACAAAAACCCTCAATTCCTCTTTTAAATTCACCAATATATTGCGGATAAAAAAGATGGAATTACATAATATAATCAAATCCGAGTTTAAAATACTTACCCCAATACAAATCACGAAAATAGCCTCCAACATCTCCCAAATCCGTGATCTATAACTCAAAATGTGATAAAATAACCAAAACCTTCGAAATAGAGTACTTTATTACACTGCTTCAGGGGTACCCATCGCGATCGCGGGAAGAGATTCGCGATCGCAAAGCACAAAAGTCACTTCCACAAAATTATCCTTCATGTTCGTGTTCCACAGCTCGCGAAAGCAGTGCACAACTCAATCCACACTACATGAACGCAGACTCCCAGTCACGAAAGCGAAGCGTAAAGCACCCAACCCATCAATAGCCTTCGCGAATGCGGTCCTCTACTGCGAATGCGTAGAACAAAACTCCTCCATCTCACCTGCCTCTTCGGAAAGGCGAAAGCCTGCTCGCGATCGCGATGCCTTACCTGACACCAGCAACACAAAACCCTCTGAAATGATGTGAAACCGCCCAAAAACTCACCTGAGTCCCATGGGGCCATCCGAACATACCAACAAGTCCCAAAATATAACACGATTCTACTCGAGGCCTCAAATCACACATAATAATATCAAAACCACGAATCGCACCTCAAATCAAACTTAATGAACTTTTGAACTTTCAACTTTCAAAACTCGTGTCGAACCATATCAAATCAACCCGGAATGACCTCAAATTTTGCACAGAAGTTCCAAGTGACATAAAAACCTATTCCCAACTGCCGGAACAACAATTCGAACCCGATATCATCAGTCAACTCTCGGTGAAACTTATGAATCTTCCAACCTTCAAATTACCAACTTTCGCTAATTATGGCCAAAACCTTCTAGAAGCCTCCAAATGTATATCCGGGCATACACCCAAGTCTAAAATCACCATACGTGCCTTAAGGAACCTTAAAAACTCTTATCTGAAGTCAAATACACAAAAGTCCAACTCGGTCAACTCAAAGTTTCTAAAATAAGAATTATTATTCCAAATCAATCATGAACCACTCAAAATCTAAACCGACCATACACGCAAGTCATAATACCTCATATGAAATTAATCAAGACCTCAAATGACCTAACGGAATGCAAATACTCAAAATAATTGATTGGGTCGTTACATCTCCCCCACTTAAGCATACGTTCATTCTCAAACGTGCCAAGCGACATTACAAAGCCGTCAAATCACTATATAAACTCACCATACAAATACCCATGGGTGATCCTAAGTCACCACAATTTATATAAACCTGACAACATAACCTACCTAAAGATCCTTACTTCAACCTCAATCTATAAACATCTGGAATCCAATATAAGAACCGATTCTCACATCTATACAATGTATAAGTCTAAACAAGATGTATCAAGCCATAACCATAACCCAAGATGTAATCACATGATATACCACATAACTAAAATACTCATAGTAATGACTTCTGATCATAATAGCTGCTTAATAACAAACCCGGTACCGGTAACAAACTTTATTTCAATTAAAATCTTATTATGAACCTTTACACACTGCCAATGATAAAAACAAATACGTAGATACTCATAAGCACTCATTAGATCAACAACTCGTGGTGCTTTCTCGCCTAATAAGAACTATTGCCAAATTCTTAACTAACTAATGACGTTAGTCATTCAAACATACCTTAATCAACTCTGATATTACTAATTCTAGGTCCAAAAACCTCATCTCATCCAGTACAAGTTGCTCGACCGGCTTGCCACACCAGTACCACCTTGATCCATATATCATGAAATTCGTGAACTAAACAAGCAACAACTCGAATGTAACCAATGATGAAAGAAAAACCAAATGAGATAACTATTGTGCAAGCTCACAAGTACCATCATAAGCACAAAGCTATGAACGCATCTCACAGAGAAGAAATAAAACACCCAAAATAAGCACGAAGAATCATATCCCTACATAACTCACAGCCATGCGTGACTCAAGCCAAACACCGGTCCACATGGAATACCTCGAGCCATGATGCTCACAATCAACATATGCCTATCAACAAAAAAACACGCGAAGTGCATGATCATAACTATGGAGAAATGGATAGCACAATAAACCACAAATAGGAAGACCATAACCAAGGCGCAATCAACTATTCAACTCCCTAAGAGCCATCTTACTTGAATTCCGCCACAAGGCACAAACAAAACTGCATCATGTGTGAAAATAGTCAACACTCTCACAACCCATCGTAGCATAGAAGAGCAACACTCTAAATATATCCAAACACGAATAAGGTCAATTCTAACCTAATGACACACCCCTCAATAATAGCTATGCTGAGTAAACAAATCCAACCCGATACAGAATATACATTTTTATTAGGCCTACCAGTGGCCTCCAAATCAATTTTGATCCTCCTAAAATAGGTAGATAATCTCCGAAAAGTCCACATAACCTATCCATAATACATACAATCAGTTGTCAACCTCTTAACATACCTTCATCATCTGCAACCAAGGAACAATCTGCCTCTGAGAACCCTCCTAGTTTTCAAATCCCTAGAATACAATGATTCTCACATGCGATCCAAACTCCACCATTCAAATGACTGACACATCCCTAATACACAATCATCTTGCGAGAAATACTTCCATAATTCCTTCATGCCATATAGCCCAAAACTTGAACATAAGTAGTCGATAAACTAGGTGATTAACATAATACCAATCAAGCATCTGCAAGTCAACACATAATGCGCCTTTCTAAAATACACGCTCTTCTCAGATGATATAAAAATAGTGCCAGTATTCTTCTAAACATCTAAAATCGTCCATGATGTCTAGAACTCATGACCTTCCTTCAATACTGAACCACAAACTTACGCATACAAATATCAATCCCACACGACGCACCACCTCTATCATGCCATCATACAAAAGACACGAGAACCCCATTATCAACTCTGAATCACAAGCATAACACCTTATCCATCAGCCAGAAACCTTCCACTTGACCCCCTTCCAGAGAAAATAAAAACACGTAATCTACCCCCTCCCCCCCCCCCCCACATGCCTATAGAAAACATCTGTCCCAAGCCATGCTTTAAATCATCGAGAACTCTTCAAAGCCCATTTCCACATAACCAAACCATTAGAACTGAATCCCTCTAACTCAACCAAGTCACGCAGGTCACAAAACCCAAGAGTATTTCCACAAAACACTTGTAAATCCTCACCACCAAAAGAACCGATCACTTTTATTACTATGAGATCCAAACCACTACCAAAATGATCCATTTATACAATTTCCTCTTGACTGACCTTCAAGTTAACATTTCTCCTTTCCAATACACAACGATCCTTAATAAAATCTCATCACAAGATGTAAGACCCGACCGACCGTTTTGAGATGTAGCATTCCATGCCGTGGTTTGAGACTTTGAGTAGCTTCATATTATGTATTATGACTTGTGTGTATAGCCGGTTTTAGTTTTCGAGCTGTAATTTATAATATCAAATGGAGTGATTCAAAAGTCTAACTTGGCTGTAATTTCATGAGTAATCCATTGGAGGCATTAAAAGCAAGTTTCAAGATTATTTGGCATAAGAAATGAGACAGAACAATTGTATATTTTTGGCTATTAATGTTGTTAGAGTTTTTCTCATCTTGAAAGTTTGGGATTGGGAGAATTCAAGGATGTTCTTCAAGTTTGTTCCATGGGGTAAGGTCTAAACCATAACCTAAGTATTTTCTTTTGATTCATTCCCTTGGTTTAAGCTTTAATCCATGATTTTAATTGAAAATCCATTTAATTCTTTAAATTAAGGCCTAGGGTTATGTCCTAAATTTTAAAAATTAAAAATGAGTTAGAGACGCTTATTTCTTGATTGCTTTGGGACTTTATTCTCCTATATTAGGACAACAACATACTCAAATTGGGAGAGTTTTTGGAGGTGTATTTCGGGAGATATGAGACCCAATTAGTGTGGGTTGGACTCTTGGGTTATGAACACCCAAGAGTGATGTTTTGGCAAATTGATCGAGCTATCTGATTCCGATTGAGTCAGTTTTCATTCGTGCGAGCTTGTATTGGTTCGGGCTTCGCTATGGTAAGCTTGGATTCAAAATCCAAGGTGGGCCCGACATTGACTATTGTTGACTTTGTGGTTGACTTTGGGCTTTTGATTAAAAATTCAACCTTTATCGATTGGGTTTGTTTCCTTTGGAATTAGTTTATGTTCTTGAGTTATATGTTTGGTGTTGAGGTGACGTACATGATAGGTGACGAGCGTGTGGGCGTGCACCGTGTGAATTATGACTCGATTGGTTCTGTCATACTGTGTAGTTACCTAATCTTGTTTCTATCCATGAAATTTCTACGTGTTAGAGAAATTGATCTGTTTTAGAAATCATATTTAGGCTATATGCTTATTCTGTTGGGACCCACTGAGGTCATCTTTGTTGTTGAGTTATTTGCTTAAATTGTAGTTACATACTCAGTCATATTCATTCATTTGCATATCATATCTCAGTCTCTGTTATCCTTTGTTGCCACATCATGTTATCATTGTATGGGCTGATTGGAATGAGATTTGTGAGCCTGAGATGCTAGAGAGATTGATGACTGATTTGGGGCGTGAGAGCCGTGTTGTGAGAGATATTGTGGATCGGATTGCATGCCGCAACAGGCCATATTGGCTTTATATATTATTATTATTATTATTATTATTATTATTATTATTATTATTATTATTATTATTATTATTATTATATGTATCGGGTTGCACGCCGCAGTAGGCCTTATAGGCTTTATTATTATTGATGGGATCGGTTTGCCGCAGTAGGCTATGTTGGCTTATATTAGCGCTTGGGCAGGATCTACTACTCCGGAGTCTAACATACTAACAGTGAGCGCAAGTACCGTACAATGCTGAGTGACTGAGTGTGCTGAGTGATTGAGCGTAACAAAGTGGGAGTGCGAGACAGTGAGATTGAATACTTTTAGAGTGTGAGTACATGAGGTCATCACTGTCATGCATTGCATTTGACATGCATACTTGACATGCATGCATAGAGATGCATTTCCTCATGTTACACGGTTTTGTGACATTCATGATTTCACATGCACATTAACATGTAGGCATAGAGATGCATTTCCTCATGCTGCACGTTTTTGTGACATTTATGATTTCACATGCATATTGACATATAGGCATAGATATGTACTTTCCTCATGTTTTATACTTTCCTATAAAATCGCAATTTTCTTATTTACTCATATTTTTGTAATTTCGGTGAATGATTTAGGTTTTACTGTTATACCTGAAAAGCATGCCCATTTTTCCATAGCTATGAACGAGTTGAGCATCATATCTTTGAGTTATTACTTCTGTTGCTTTTATTATATTATTACAAGTTGTTCTTGGCTATTGGTGTTGGACTCTGACCGTTGTCCAAGCTCGTCACTGCTTTCAACCTAAGGTTAAGTTTGTTACTTATTGAGTGCATGGAGCTGGTTATACTCATACTACACTTTTGCACCTTGCGTGCAGATTTTGGAGTTGATGTTGCTGTGAGTGGTGAGAGATGGCATTGAAGATGTACCTGCATTCCTGTTATAGCTGCCTCTTATTCTTTGTAGCTTTAGATTTATAAATCTGTTAATGTACGTTTCAAACATATGACGTATTTATTTCATATCATCTTTGTAAACTCTAAGTCTTAGAAGCTAATGATTTGTACTTGTAATGACCCGACCGGTTATTTTGAGTATTACAACCCCATTCCCCAATTTACTGCTCAAATTATGCTTTATAGTTGTTTTATGACTTACTGGGTTAGTTGGTTTGGGTTCGAAAGGATTTCAGAGTGAAATGAGACACTTAGTCTCAAAAATTGAAAACATAAATTGGAAAAAGTCAACCGGACATTGACTTATATGTAAAAGACCTCGGATTTGAATTATGATAATTCTAATAGCTTTGTATGATGATTTTGGGCTTATGAGCGTATCCGAAATTTTATTAGAGGTCCGTAGTAGAATTAGGCTTGAAATGGCGTAAGTTGAATTTTTGGGAAGTTTAATCGGGGGGGTGACTTTCTGATATCGGGTCGGAATCTGATTCGGGAAATTTTCATAGGTCTGTTATGTCATTTATGACTTGTGTGCAAAATTTGAGGTCAATCGGACTTGATTTGATAGGTTTCGACATCAAATGTAGAAGTTAGAATTTCTTAGTTTCATTAGGCTTGAATTGGGGTGCGATTCATGATTTTAGTGTTGTGTGATGTGATTTGAGGCCTCGCCTAAGTCCGTAATATATTTTAAGACTTGTTGGTATGTTCGGACTGGGTCACAAGGGGCTCGGATGACTTTCGGAGTGGTTTCGGACCATTTCTAGGCCATTTTTAACTGCTGTTTGTTTTCCTACAGCAGTGTGCATCATAGAAATTTCTGCTGCACAGGACTCACTTTAGAAGCTTATATCTCGTAATCTATAAGGAATTTGGCGATGATCCAAAAATAAAAGTTGTAGCCCTTTGTATCTAGTTTTTAGAAATTTAAAATGTTTGGCAGTTGGAGTTGGGTACAAGAAGTTATGATTGATACACTACAGGCTATTGGGGAAGAGTTTTGGAAGAGTTTGATGTTTTCAGCATAAGCATGTAAAGACCCAAAGGTCCATTTCTAGTTCTAGAGATTGAAATTCGATTTTAAAACTTCTGTGCTTTTGATAATGAATTATAGGAGTGATCTGCAAAGTTTGGCCTAATTTCATCAAGTCGCGATTGGGTGTTTAGCGTGAAACATGAGTTAATTGTTTAACGAGTGAAATTGGTATCGCATTGAGCAACTAAGCTCCGAATTGAGTTTTGATTGAACGACTAGGTTCGTATTATTATTTGTGACTCATAGGAACAAGAATCGTCGAATTCCGAGTTCGTATGAAGGAGTTAGAGCCTTCTTAGTGAAAATAAATAACTGCTGGTGTAAGCAAGTTCTGGTGTGGACTTTTAGTGACGGAAAATGGACTTTTAGCGACGGAAAATGGACTTTTAGTGACGGATGGGCAGAAACTTAAGGACCGAAAATGGTCATTTCCTTCATTTCGTTTTGGATTTCTGGAGCACGGTTCTTGGGCGATTTTGAATAATTCTTCACGACTTCGACTTGGGTAAGTATCCTATATCCAAAAGAGATTATATTTCATAAATCCATGGTTATATTCATCATTTATTTCGGATTTAAATGGAAGAAATCAAGATTTTTGCAAAATATTTCAAGAATGAAAATTTTAGATTTGGAGATCGAGTTGTTATCGGAATTTGATAAAATTGGTATGGTTGGACTCGTAATTCAGTGGGTTGTCGGATTTTGTGAGTTTTGTCAGATTCTGAGATGTGGACCCCACGGGCGATGTTTGAGTTAAATTTCGGATTTTGTTGGAAAATTAGTATTTTCATATGGAATTAATTCGTATAATTAATATTGACTAAATTAAATTAACTTTGGCTAGAGTTGAGGCGTTCGGAGGCCGATTCGCAAGGCAAAGACATAGCAAAATAAAGAATTACACAGTTCGACATAAGTAACAGTTCTAAATTTGGTCCTGAGGGTATGAAACCCCGAATTATGTGTTATATGATCGGTTTTGAGGTGACGCACATGCTAGGTGACGGGCGTGTTGGCGTGCACCGTAGGTATTGTGACTTGGTCAAATTCTATGGAACTGTGTAGTTGAATAATCTGATGTTATCTGTACAATCTCCATGTAGTAGAGAAATTGAACCACAAATCATGTTTAGATTATGTGTTGGTACTGTAGGGACCCACAGAGGTCGTGTACATGTTAAACTATCTGCTAAATTTTTGTTTTGTACTCAGTCACATTTTACTTGTTTATTTTATCTCAGTCTCTATTGTTCATTATTGGTGCATCATAACATTGTTGTTTGGGCTGATTTTCATGATTATTGAGAGGCTGAGAAACTGGAAAGATTTATGACTAAGTGAGGCCGAGGGCCTGATTGTGAGATATTATACAATAGCATGTGAGTTGTCCGTGCAGTACATTAGTTGTCCATGCGGATCCATATATTATACTATAGCACGTGAGTTGTCCGTGCAGATCCATATATTATACTATAGCACGTGAGTTGTCCGTGCGGATCCATATATTATATTATAGCACGTGAGTTGTCCGTGCAGCACGTGAGTTGTCCGTGCGTATACCGATATTATACTATAGCACGTGAGTTGTCCGTACGGATCCATCTATTGATACTATAGCACGTGAGTTATTCGTGCAGCACGTGAGTTGTCCGTGCAGAAAAGTGAGCGCAGGTACCTACTGAGTGCGACTGATGAGTGTTGAGTAAATGAAATGGCTGAGTGACTGTGGCCCTGAGAGGATATATATGATTTCATTCTTATTGCACTACAATTGTCATATATTGCTGTGTTGGAAATTTTTGAAAGATATTATCTTCTTTTTCAGTGAAACTTGATATGAAATTACTGTTGAGTGTTAAATGTTGAACATGAAAGCATAACCTAGATCTTATGTTGGAAATTACTGTAATTGGACTCAGCTGTGAAGCTTGTCACTATCTTCAGCTCTTTATTTAGTATTGTTACTTGATGAGTTAGTTGTACTCATACTACACCTTGCACCTCGTGTGCAGATCTAGGTACTTTCGGACACGGCGGTTGCTAGTTTTTCGGAGCTTCATCTGCGGAGACTATCGAGGTAGCTGCTTGGCATCCGCAGACCTTGACTCTTTTTCCTTTCAGTTATTTGTACTATTCTATATTTCCAGATAGTATTCTATCCGTCAGACTATGTTATCATTTAGACGTTCATATACTCAGTGACACCGGGTTTTGGGAGTGTTTATGTCAGTATTAATGAGATTATGTATTGACCTTAAATGTTATCTTTTTTAAACTTAAAAGAAATTGTGGTTTATTGAGGTTGTCGGCTTGCCTAGTATCGGATAGGCTCCATCATGACAAGTGAGATTTTGGGTCGTGAAAGTACTACCAGTCCTTGGGGAATTGTATAAAATTCAGTTATTTCATTTTTTACTGTTATCATTATCATTATATTCTGGTTTATTGTGAATTGACTTACCTAGCGGGTTAGGCTAAGTGCCATCACGACTAGTTGAATTTTGGATTGAGACATAAGAGGTCCTAGTATGAAACCACGTCATCCTAAAGCTCATAATCCATTGTATTCTCTCTTAAGCACCCAATAGTACATCATCTAAAATACCCATTTTAAAGAGACCTTCTGTGAATCTGAAGTTGTTTCCTTAACATCTTTGATACTGAAATGTAGAACCACTAATGATACAAATATACCGCAAGTCTCGGGACCTTCCAATTCAAATCTCAGATCTTAACCACATACAAATCCGAAAAATCCAAAAATACCACATATGAAGCTTGAACTGATTAAAATCTTCTCGAGAGTCATCTACTCTGCTCAAATCCCCAGCGTACCGCCGATACGAGCCGAATGGCTTGTACTTCATTAACACACAAACACCTTAAGAAGTAACCTACATATCTAAGCATCCGAGTGAATCCCTACTACCTACACACTACTTCTACGACAAATAACAAACTCGAATCGCTCCCAGATTTCCATATATCCATAAAGTGTAATACATCATGCATCGAGAAATTTCCTTACTCGAGTGATCCTCGAAATCAACCTCTTCAAGTCATAATCAATCCACAAGTATACTTCAAACCTAAAACTAACATAACACATGACCATGCAATCTGATCGTCAATAGTACACTCCCCCACTTGGCTCAAAGCCATAGAACACAACATCTGATAACCCACAATACCCTTACTCAATAACTACCATAATCCCGCACTTGAATTCAAAAAACTCCTTCATACACTCACGTAGCTCTATTCATAAAATACCTCAACCTATATACTAAGCGCGTATCTATCCGCGTGATAGTAGCGCAAACTCCTTCAAGCAACCCAAACTCAAATTGCAACACATGTAAGCCACCGCTAGAAAGAAACTCTCCACAAAAACATCATGCGAATCACACTTCCGTAGACTACCTCGTAGGTGATAACCTACCTACTCAACCTCAAATTGGCATTTATCTATGACATCATCTTAGTCGCAACCACTATGCAATCGCCAAATCCTCCCGAGTCTGAACTCATCATCAAGACATAAGAATATGCTTTGTTCCACAAATGAACAACATGAAAGATCTCGTTCCACAAATAAACAACATGAAATATCCCTAACACACTCATATCTCAAGACTGTATAAACATATCAGGACAAAAATCAATCATCCATCATCCTTTCACAACCCAAGCAAAAATTTTCTCGCCATATCCAAATATCTAAGCCCATTCCTCAATCACATAATACACATCATATAGCTATTCGAACACTCACTAAGTCATCAATCCCACTCCTAGGGACACTACCAGACATATAAGTCCAAAAGCACATACTCGTATAACCAAAACCACCGAGCCCAAGCTGTGGTCTGAACCTGGCCTCGAGTCCTCCAGACTGGCTTATCTTCTTAACATAGAGAACACATCTCGCATATCCTCCATGACATCACAAGTCAACGATACACAATTGTAACTACCCGACTTGTTATTTTAAGAATTTATGTCCCGTTCAGTGACTTAAGGTTTTGAGCAGCCTCGCGATATGTATTATAACCCGCGTGTGTGGTCATGTTTGAATTACGGATGATTCGGAGTGATTTAGGACACTTAGCTCCTAAAACATGAGCTTAAGTCTTAGAATTTTGACCGTAGTTGGAACTGTATGAAGACGACTCCAGAATGGAGTTCCGTGTTCCGTTAGCTCCGTATGATTCTTTTGGAATTAGGAGCATGTCCGGAAAATATTTGGAGGTCCGTAGTGGAATTAAGCTTGAAATGGCAAAACTCAAAATTTTGGAAAGTTTGACTGGGGGTTGACTTTTTGATATCGGGGTCAGAATGCAATTACGAGAGTTGGAACAACTCCGTTATGTTATTTGGGACTTGCCTGCAAAATTTGATGTCATTTCGGGTTGGTTTGATAGGTTTCGGCACGAATTTTAGAAGTTGGAAGTTTTTGAAGTTCATAAGTTTGATTTGTGGTGCGATTTGTATTTTCGGTGAAATTTGATATGATTTGAAATCTCGAGCGAGTCTGTGATATGTTATGGGAATGGTTAGCATGATTGGACGGGGTCCCGAGGGGCTCAGGTGTGTTTCGGAGTGGTTTCGGACCAAATTGGAGCTGTTTGGACTGCTATTGCTGAAGTCTGGTTTCCTTCTTCGCGAACGCGAAGGAAGTCCCGCGTTCGCGAAGAGGAGTTTGAGGGGCTGATGATTCTTCCTTCGCGAAGCTGTGAACGCGAACGCGAAGAAGAAAAGGAAGATAGGGGCCTAGGGTCGTTTGGCCTTTGTGAATGCGAAGCTTGAAACGCGAACGCGAAGGAGTTGGTCAGCTGGTCTTCGCGAACACGACAAGGACTTCGCGAACGCGAAGAGGAAATGATGGGGCATAAGTAGTTGGCCTTCGCGAACGCGACGCTTGTCACGCGAACGCGAAGAAGGATTGGAGGCAGCTAGATTTTTGGCCTTCGCGAACACGAAGGAATGGTCGCGAACGCGAAGAAGGTGTATCTGGGCAGAATTAAAAGTCCCAAAAATGGGGGTTTGAGTTTATAACTCAAAAATCAAAGTTGGAGCTCGGTAGAAGGCGATTTTTGGAGAGATTCGTGTGTGGGTATTTGGGGTAAGTGATTCTTATCCAGTTTTGATTAATTTCCATGATTATGTCTTTGAATCCATCGTTTTATTCGGATTTAATGGAGGAAAAATCAAGATTTTTGCAAAAATCTTCCGAAAACGCAAATTTAAGATTTGGAAGTCGAGTTGTTATTGGAATTCGATAAAATTGATATGGTTGAACTCGTATCAGAATGGGTGCTCGGATTTCATAAAAATTATGTCGGGTTCCGAGAGGCGAGTCCCGCATTGACTTTTATTGACTTTTTGGAATAAATTTTTAAGTCGGCGTATTATTATCCGGAATTATTTCCGATGAATTTTAATGAAGTTATACAATTAATTTGGATAGATTTGAGCTGTCCGGAGGTCAATTCAAGCAAGAAAGCGATTTCTAAATATCAGCATAACTTCAAAGAAGTAAGTGTCTTGCTTAACCCCGAGTGGGGGAAATTTCCCTTAGGCATTGAGTCTTATGTGCAACTTGGGTAATTGAAAACCATGTACGTGAGGTGACGAGTACGTACTTGGTTTATATGTGCAAATTTTATTGAGTTAAAAGTCTTGAGCATATTGTGGAGTATATTGGATAATTGTTGGCATGTATTTAATCATCTACTTGTCGTGCCTAAACCCTTGTTGTTGACTCTGTTATTATATGACAATGTGATGTGATTGTTATTTGATTATTTATGAAATTTTGTGAATTTTCTAGTTTGATAACTATTGGAATTTAATTTCATTTTGGATTTTTCCCTCTACAAATAATTAATTAAATGAGCTTAAAAAGAGGTGTTTATATAATTATTGAAAATTTGATCTTTTATGAAGACTTTGCTTTATGTTGAGTAATTTCTATCTCTATTGATTGTTTATGGGTGTTGTACACATTGTGTGGAGCATTTGGCTATTTGCTGTGAAATTAATTGACTAGGTTGTAGCTTTAAAATTTGGTGGTGGCCATTGGGCAAATTATGATATGAATTGATTTTTGTTATGTTGTTGTGATAATTTCCCATGTAAAATGTTGTGTTGTGTGAGTTGTTATTTTGAAGAGATAAGGGTGACATTTCACCGTTAATATTATGTGGTTATAAGGGTGGTATTTCACTGTTGTGTTTGTTGGCTATTGATATTGTCTGGGCGAATCGATAAGGGTGGCTATTGGAGTCTTTTCATTTCATTGTACTGTTAATTTGTAATCAAACAGTATTGTATATTCGGTACTCGTGATCATTCCATGTATTCAGTTAGAGTTCGTGACTCAGTACAACCAGTCTTGGGAGGTTGTGTATTGTAATTATTTCCGCTGTTAGATTTTTAAAAAAATGGCTTCAAAATGTAATAGAAATCTGCTTACCTAGTCTTAGAGACTAGGTGCCATCATGACGCATGTGATGGGATTTTGGGTCGTGACAAGTTGGTATTAGAGCTCTAGGTTCATAGGTTCTACGAGTCACGAACGAGTCTAGTAGAGTCTTGCGGATCGGTACGAAGACGTCTCTACTTATCTTCGAAAGGCTACATAACGGTTAGGAAATTTCCATTTCTTTCATTCCTGTCATGCGGAATTTATTGAATTTGAAATTTGGACCTTTATATCTCCATTCTCTCACAGATGGTGAGGACACGTGCTACTGGGTTAGCTGAGCAGGCATCCGCACATACTATTAGGGCTGCAAGAGGTTGGGGCCTTAGTAGAGGTCGAGGTAGAGGTTGAGGAAGGGAACGTGCTGCGACTAGAGCACCTGTCAGAACAACAGTTGGGGAGCAACTAGTAGCTCCAGTTGGGGGACAGGTACCAGAAGCACCCGTTGTTACCCCAGGACTTCAGGAGACTTTAGCACAGTTCCTAAGTATATTTGGTACATTAACTCAGGCGGGATTGATCTCTATTGCACCAAACATTCCGCAGATTGGGGGAGTAGCTCGGACTCCTACCACTACTCCAGAGCAACAGGTTCACGTTGGTCAGGTTCGGGGTGTAGTACCGGTACAACCTGTTATTTCGGTTTAACCTGAGGTCAGGCCCGAGGCATCAGAAGAACAACAAAAGAGACTTGAAAGGTTTAAGAGGTATAGTCCACCTACTTTCAGTGGTACAACTACAGAGGATGCCCAAGAATATCTAGAAAATTGTCACCATATTCTCCGCACCATGGGTATTGTGGAGGTGAGCGGAGTTGCCTTTACTACATTTCAACTGTCAGGCGCGGCGTATCGGCGGTGGCAAATCTATGAAGAAGGTAGACCAACCGATGCCACACCACCAACTTGGGCTCAATTTTCGAAAATGTTCTTGAAAGAATTTGTTCCCCAGACTCTCCGAGATACGTGGCGCACAGAGTTTGAACGGTTACGTCAGGGCACTATGACAGTGTCAGAATATGCTATCAGGTTTAGTGAGTTAGCCCGTCATGCACCTATCTTAGTTCCCACAATCAGAGAATGGGTCCGCAGATTCATTGAGGGGCTCGATTATGATATTAAAATGTGCATGGCTCGAGAATTGCAAACTGATGTTTCATTTCAGCAAGTAGTGGAGATTGCAAGGAAGATTGAGGGTGTTTTAGGCGAGGAAAGGGGGTCTAAGGAGGCCAAAAGGTCTCGAGCATTATGTTGGAGGCTCGAGCAGTCGGTCAGCTCAGTCCGCACATCAGAATACTCGGAGTGCTCCAGTTTACAGTGCACCACCAATACGAGATTCTTATAGTGGTTATTCCAGTTATCCGGCACAGGCTCAGTACGGGCAGTCACGACCTCAGAGGGGTTGTTATGAGTGTGGTGATACTAGGCATATCATGAGAGATTGTCCCAGACTTGGGAGGGGTAGATTTCAACAGAACACTCCAGCTACAAGCTTTATTCCAGTTGATACTCCACATGCACAGTCAGCTAGAGGTAGAGGACAGGCGGGTAGTGGGTGCCTAAGAGGTAGAGGCCCGACCCGTTAATTTAATCACTATGATTTGGATGAGGCCAATACACCAGATGGTGTTGTTACAGGTACGATCCTGATTTTATTATAAAGGATATTATCCTTAATTTGATTCGGTTTTGAATATTGAGGTGAGTCCTCCTATTATTCTCCACTTATGGTGAGCTTCGTAAATTTGTGAACCACTTATATGTGTATCCCTGTTGGGAGATTTAAAAATGTGAACCTGTGTCTGTCACTTTATTTTTTGTGCACCATTGAGGGCTATAAGTCCAGAAGCAAAAAACATTATTATTTAATACAGTGGGTTTAATATGTTTCGGAATAATTGATTCCAATTTTTATGAATTATACGCCCTACCGGTATGAGAGTTCATTATATGTTGTGAAAATTGTTTATGAAATATATTGAAAAGAAGAAAGAAAGGAAAGTTGAAATTTCAGTGGGCACAATGTGCAAAATACCGGTGATTCGGATTTGAGGACGAGATCCTCATATTTTTATATGGTGTGAAATATTTAAACCGGGCTGCAAGCCGCAATGGAAGTTATATAAGGACGAGGTCCTTGTGGTGAAATGTTTATGAGTTTAAAATTCTCCCTTGTGAAATTTAATTTGTGAAATAATATTAATAGGGAGTCATGCATGTTAGGCTTATTTGATAATTCTTGTATATTGTTCTGTGCATATTCAGCTATTTTCGTGCTGTAAATATTGAGTTTTAACCTATGAGATAAGTGCCCAGGTGGCGTTAAATGCGACTCATTAATCCGAGTAAGCAATCATGAGGTCTTCATGCCTCACGTTCTGTTGTCAGTATTGTGAAAATTCGAAACGAGGTGATGATTAAAATGGGATTAATTGATGATGTTGGAATTAATTATAAACATCTTTTAAGACCAGAGATGTGGTGATGAGCATACATATGATGTGCTTCATATCCTAATATCATTATGATCAGGAAATGTTGATATTAATGTTATTAATATATACCCTGTGGTATTTTGTTGGGTTGTGGATATGTTATTAGGAGTTATTTGGGTGTTACTCTGGCAGGTGGATAGGCCCAATTACAGGAGAGACTCAGCCGAATTTTTTGGAAAATTTGGGAGTTAGTAAAAATTTGGGGGATTGAGATTTGCAAAGGAAGAGATAAATTATGTTATGTGTTTAAGGGCGAATGACCCTAAGCGGGGAATAATGTAGCACCCCAAAGAAAGTTTTGAATTACTTCAACACTATTGAGGAAATTTATACGTGTATAGGCACGAGTTGCTATAGCTAGTTGAGACTAATACTGTGCGTTGTTGTGAGAATTCAGACACTTTTGGAAATGATTGGAGAGTTAGGGATTTTGCTTTAAAGCTTATAAGAATGGAGAAAAGAAATAATCTCAATTGAGATGGAGTTGTCGGACCCGTGTTAAATAGCGGGAATGTAAAATCACTCACAAGTATGTGTGCAACAATATCCTCAGTAATTTAAAGTCCTCAGAAAGATTCTTAGAACGTTTGAGGACGAACGTTTGTTTAAGAGGTGGAGAATATAACGACCCGACTTGTCGTTTTAAGAATTTATATCCCGTTCAGTGACTTAAGGTTTCGAGCAGCCTCGCGATATGTATTATGACCCGCGTGTGTGGTCAAGTTTGAATTACGGATGATTCGGAGTGATTTGGGATACTTAGTTCCTAAAAAGGGAGCTTAAGTCTTAGGATTTTGACCGTAGTCGGATCTGTATGAAGACGACTATGGAATGGAGTTCCGTTAGCTCCGTATGATAATTTTGGACTTAGGAGCGTGTTCGAAAAAATATTTGGAGGTCTGTAGTAGAATTAAGCTTGAAATGGCGAAACTCAAAATTAAGTTTGACCGGGGGTGACTTTTTGATATCGCGGTCGGAATGCGATTCCGAGAGTTGGAACAACTCCGTTATGTTATTTGAGACTTGCCTGCAAAATTTGACGTCATTCCGGGTTGGTTTGATAGATTTCGGCACGAGTTTTAGAAGTTGGAAGTTTTTGAAGTTCATAAGTTCGATTTGTGGTGCGATTTATATTTTCGGCGTAATTTGAAACCTCGAGCGAGTCCGTGATATGTTATGGGACTGGTTAGCATTATTGGACGGGGTCCCGAGGGGCTCGGGTGTGTTTCGGAGTGGTTTCGGACCAAATTGGAGTTGTTTGGACTGATGTTGCTGAAGTCTGGTTTCCTTCTTCACGAACGCAAAGGAAGTCCCACATTCGCGAAGAGGAGTTTGAAGGGCTGATGATTCGTCCTTCGCGAATGCGAACGCGAAGAAGAAAAGGAAGATAGGGGCCGAGGGTCGTTTGGCCTTCGCGAACGCGAAGGAGTTGGACAGCTGGTCTTCACGAACGCGACGAGGGCTTCGCGAACGCGAAGAGGAAATGATGGGGCAGAAACAGTTGGCCTTCGCGAACGCGACGCTTGTCACGCGAAGAAGGATTGGAGGCAGCTGGATTTTTGGCCTTCGCGAACGCGAAGAAGGTGTATCTAGGCAGAATTAAAAGTCCCAAAAATGGGGGTTTGAGTTCATAACTCAAAAATCAAAGTTGGAGCTCGGTAGAAGGTGATTTTTGGAGAGATTCTTGCGTTGGTGTTTGGAGTAAGTGATTCTTATCCAGTTTTGATTAATTTCCATGATTATGTCTTTGAATCCATCGTTTAATTCGGATTTAATGGAGGAAAAATCAAGATTTTTGTAAAATCTTCCAAAAACAAAAATTTAAGATTTGGAAGTCGAGTTGTTATTGGAATTAGATAAAATTGGTATGGTTGAATTCGTATCGAAATGGGTGTTCGGATTTTATGAAAATTATGTCGGGTTTCGAGAGTCAAGTCCGCATTGACTTTTGTTGACTTTTTGGAATAAATTTTTAAGTCGACGTGTTATTATCTGGAATTGTTTCCGATGAATTTTAATGAAGTTAGACAATTAATTTGGATAGATTTGAGCTTTCAGGAGGTCAATTCAAGCAAGAAGGCAATTTTGGAACATCGGCATAACTTCAAAGAGGTAAGTGTCTTGCTTAACATCGAGTGGGGGAAATTTTCCTTAGGCATTGAGTCTTATGTGCAACTTGGGTAATTAAAAACCATGTACGCGAGGTGACGAGTACGTACTTGGTTTATATGTGCAAATTTTATTGAGTTAAAAGTCTTGAGTATATTGTGGAGTAAATTGGATAATTGTTGGCATGTATTTAATTATCTACTTGTCGTGCCTAAACCCTTGTTGTTGACTATGTTGTTATATGACAGTGTGATGTGATTGTTATTTATTAAATTTCATGAATTTGCTAGTTTGATAATTATTGGAATTTAATTTTATTTTGGATTTTCGCCTCTGCAAATAATTAATTAAATGAGCTTAAACAGAGGTATTTATATAATTAGTAAAATTTGATCTTTTATGAAGACTTTGCTTTATGTTGAGTAATTTCTATCTCTATTGATTGTTTATGGGTGTTGTACACATTGTGTAGAGCATTTGGCTATTTGCTGTGAAATTAATTGACTTGGTTGTAGCTTTGAAATTTGGTTGTGGCTATTGGGCAATTATGATATGAATTGATTTTTCTTATGTTATTGTGATAATTTTCCATGTAAAATGTTGTGTTGTGTGAGTTGTTATTTTGGAGAGATAAGGGTGGCATTTCACCGTTAATATTATGTGGTTATAAGGGTGGCATTTCACTGTTGTGTTTGTTGGCTATTGATATTGTCTGGGCGGAGCGATAAGGGTGGCTATAGGAGCGATAAGGGTGGAAATAAGAGCGATCGTCTGGGCGGAGCGATAAGGGTAGCTATAGGAGCAATAAGGGTGGCAATAGGAGCGATAAGGGTGGCTATTGTCAGGGACGATATGTGATGATGTGGGATTGTGGTGTTGACAATTTTCATGTGATGTGATTTTCTTGTGTTTATTTTTATACCTTGTGCAACTTGTCTAGTTGTTAGTAAATTGATAATAATCTGATTTATGTTGAAATTGGGAGCCTGTGGCTATTGCCAGGCGGTTTATAAAATAAAATGTGGGCACGAGGTGTCGTGAATTGTGATATAAGATGGGGATATTGGCACATGAATTGTCTGTGCAGTTGTGATATAAAAATGTGGGCACGAGGTGCTGTGATGAAATGATAATGATATTTGGCACGTGAATTGTCCGTGCAGTTGTGATATGAAATGAGGGCACGAGGTGTCGGGCAGATATGATGATTTAATTATGGGCACGAGGTGCCGTGGAAATATGAAAATGGGTTGTGACCCGTATTTACGAAAAATATAAAAGTGGGCTGAGACCCGTTTTTTGATGATTTTGAAATGAGGTGTCACATGGTGACTTTTTAATTGAAAGAATTATATTCAAAATATTTATTTGAAAGGATTTTTACTTAGAAAGTATCATATAAAAGAATTGTATTTTGAAAGATATTTATTTGAAGAAATTGTATTTGAAAAGATTTATTGAAAAAATTATATTTGAAAAATAATTATTTGAGAGAATTATATTGAAAGAGAGTTATCTAGAAGAACTATGTGAAAGACATTTATTTGAAGGGCTTGATTTAATTGGGTGTAATTATATTTATTAATTGTTGAGTGATATTAATGGTGTTCTTGTTGTCTGTTGTGCATATCACTGGTTCTTTTATCCTGCCTTTATTATTATTTGTTTTCTATTATTTTGTATATTATATTGCACATGTTATTAGACTAGTGAGTGTCTTGACTGTACCTCGTCTCTACTCCATTGAGGTTAGTCTTGATACTTACTGGGCACCGATGTGGTGTGCTCACTCTACACTTCTGCATATTTTTGTGTAGAGCTAGGTATTGAAGATATCGGACTTGAGCAGAGTTAAAGCGCGATCATAAGGATTCAAGGTAGAGCTTCTTGGCCGTCGCAGTCCCTTGGAGTCTTTTCATTTCATTGTACTGTTAATTTGTAATCAAACAGTATTGTATATTCGGTCCTCGTGATCATTCCATGTATTCAGTTAGAGTTCATGACTCAATACTACCAGTTTTGGGAGGTTGTGTATTGTAATTATTTCCGCTATTAGATTTTAAAAAATGGCTTCAAAATGTAATAGAAATTGGCTTACTTAGTCTTAGAGACTAGGTGCCATCACGACGCATGTAGTGGGATTTTCGGTCTTGACAACAATTGATATCGAGTGCTCATATAATATACGAGTGGATGGAAGGCAATCAAAGAAATACGCTTCAAGCTGAATCAATGCAGCACGATAATGAAAGAAAGATGGGAGGTTTCCTAGATGCCCCGCAGTGTCTCAAAGATAGGTATGGACGTCGTCATACTGATCCACAATATTCTACTAGACACTTGCTCATGACTCGAAGAATACATGAATCTAGAGCTCTGATAGCAACTTGTCACGACTCAAAATTCACCTAGCCGGGATGGAACCTATCCTAACACGCTAGGTAAGCCAAACAACAGTCAACACAACTCTAATAAGAATAGTAAGAATCGATAAATAAAATAACTGAATTTCTATACATCAATCCAAGGATAGGTAGCACAAGTCATAAGCCACTAAGGGGTCGTTTGGTATGAGGGATAAGATGGGATAAGATGTAGGATTAAATTTATACTGTGTTTGGTTAGAGGTATAAATTTATCTTGGGATAAATTTATACCGCCAACCAAACAAGATATAAATTTAATCCCAAACTTAATCCAGGATATCCCATCGTATCTCATCAAATGTGAGATTATTTTATCCCATCTCTCATGTGGTATAAATTAGTCCCGGAATAATTTAATCTGTGTACCAAAGTAGTACAAGTCATGAGCTACTAAAACTTAGATTTACAAAGCTGGTATAAAAATAAATACAATATCTATTTGAAATATGCATTAACAAATTACAAATCTAAAACTACCAAGGACAAGACGTAGCGATATCCGGAAAGCAGGTACATATTCAATGCCATCTCCCGCCATACACAGCAGCATCACCTCCAAGATCTGCACGTAAGGTGCAAAAGTGTATTATGAGTATAACTGACCCCATGTACTCAATAAGTAACAAACCTAACCTCAGGTTGAAAGCAGTGACGAGCTTGAAAGATGGTCAGAGTCCAACACCAGTAGCCAATAACAACTCATAATAATATAATGAAGACACTAAGAGTGAATAACTTAAAAGATATCATGCTCAGCTCATTCACAGTAAAAGAAAAGTAGACATGTTTTTCAAGTATGACAGTCAACATCCAAATCTTACTACTGAAATCAATTAAACATGAGTTTATTAAAAAGAACTATGTTTTCCAATTCACACTATCAGATAAGACTTTTTATTTACCACTTAGAATGAGGAAAATACATTTCTATGCCTATATGTCAATATACATGCCAAGTCATCAAATGTTATATTATCGTCTAGCATGAGAAAAATACATCTCTATGCCTACATGTTAATATATATGTCAAGTCATCTAATGTCACATTACCGTGTAGCATGGAGAAAATACATCTTTGTGCCTATATGTCAAATATACACGTCAAGTAAATAATTTCACAGCGATATCACACTACTAAAAAATCAGGTTTTAGCGCCGGACAAATATTGTAGCTAAATAGAAAAATATGTTGCTATTCTCATTTAGCGACGGATTAGCAACGAATAATCAAGAAATTCTGCTAGCTACGAGCATTTTAGCGACAGATCAGCGACGACGTTCGTTGCTATTTCCAGTTTTTTTAGTAGTGTCATCAAGTATACCCACTCTCATCACACTCAAGGTGTCTGGCTCAAATGCCTCATCACACACTATCACTCAACACTGTATGGGTGCCTGGCATCAAAAGCCCCTCACCAAAGCACGTGTATATATATATATATATATATATATATATATATATATATATATATATATATATATATATATATCACGGAAACATGCGCTCACTATAAATATCAGACTTCGGAGGGGCAGATCCTGGTCCAAGCGCTAATCAATATCACATAGCCCAATCAAAGGGCTTAGTACACGCATAGCCTCAAAATTAGTACTACTTAGCCCAATGTAAAGCCTGGCGTACGTGTCACCTCAATACCAATATAATTGTTATAGCGTGCAATTCGATCTAACAAAAATAACAACACGGCTCTACGCCCACATCAGTCATTAATCCGCTCAAGTCTCCACATGTCAACATCTCACAGAAACATAATCCAATTATATAACACGAAATATCATAATGTGCCTCAAATACAGCTCAAACCCATGTCACGTACAAAGACACCAATAACATGTGAGACAGCATATCAAAAGTGCACAGAGACAGAGATATAACATGCGAATGTAACTATCATGACTGTACAATATGACTATGGCTAAGGCAAAAAGATCAACATGGCAAAAATAGCCATATCATGTCTCAACCAATTAAGCAGGTGGCCTAGACATGATTTCGACAATGAATCTCACGTAGTAAAATAAATTGAGAAAACATGACATCAAAGAAGTATGATACAAAATAAGGTACATAATACTCTAAAAACCACCCATATAATGAATACCTCGGTGCACGCACACACGCCCATCACCTAGCACGTGTGTCACCCACAAACCATCTCAAATATCATAGTTCTCGGAGATAATTACCCTCAAATCTAAGTTTAGATATGTTACTTACCTCGAACAACCTAAACCAATACCGATCAAGACAAATCAATACTCTAGAAATATCATCCTGCACTACCCAACCTCTGAATGGCTTGAAATTAGCCAAAAGCAACTCAAAAACATCAAATGATGTCATAAGAAATAAACTCAAACGATAAAGGTCGAATGTTTAATAAAATACTCAAAGTCGATCAAAAGGTCAACACAGGCTCGTACTCCGAAATCCGACAAAAATCACAAATTCTGACAACACATTCGAATACGAGTCCAACTATATATACTGATTTCGCTCAAATCCAACTCCGAATAGATATTCAAATCTCGAATATTCACTTTAGAAAAGTTTAGACAAAAAATCCCAATACCTCTTTTAAATTCACCAATCAATTACGGTAAAAGAAGATGGAAATACATAATATAATCAAATATGAGTCAAATATACTTACCCCAATCTAAATCATAAAAATCACCTCCAAAATTTCCGAAATTCGAGCTCTATAACTCAAAATGTGATAAAATAACCAAAACCTTCGAAATAGAGTACTTTATAACATTGGTTCAAGAGAACTCATCGTGGTCGCGAAGCACAAAACTCACTGCCACAAAATTAGCCTTTGCGTTCGTGTCCCACACCTCACGAATGCGGTACACAGCTCAGTCCACACTACGCCAACGCGGACTCCCACTTGCAAACGCGAAGCGCAAAGCACCCAGCCCATCAACAGCCTTCTCTAATGCGGTCCCTCTACCGCGAACGCGTAAAACAAAACTCCTCTATCTCACCTTCCTTTTCACGAATGTGATCACCTGCTCATGATCGCAATGCCTTAACTAACACCACCAACACAAAACCCATTCGAAATTATCCGAAACCACCCCGAAACTCACTCGAGCCACTCGGGACCCCGTCCGAACATACCAACAAGTCTCAAAATATAATATGGATCTATTCAAGGTGTCAAATCACACATAATAATATCAAAACCACAAATCACACCTCAAATCAAACTTAATGAACTTTTGAACTTCCAACTTTCAACTTTCAAAACTCGTGTCGAACCATATCAAATCAACTCGGAATTACCTCAAATTTTGCACACAAGTTCCAAATGATATAACAAACCTATTCTAACTCCCCAAAAAATAATCTGAACCCGATATCATCAAAGTCAATACTCGGTCAAACGTATGAACCTTGCAAACTTTCAAATTGCCAACTATCGCAAATTATTGCCAAAACCTTCTAGAAGCCTCCAAATGCATAAACAAGCATATGCCTTAGTCCAAAGTTACCATATGGAACCATAAAAATTTCGATTCGAGGTCAAATACATAAAAGTCCAACTCGGTCAACTCCTCCAACTCAAAGTTTCTAAAATAAGAATCATTATTCCAAATGAAGCCCGAACCACTCGCAATCCAAAATCGACCATATATGAAGTCATAATACCTCATATGAAGTTACTCAAGATCTCAAACTACCGAACGGAATGTGAATACTCAAACCAACCGATCAGATCGTTACAGTACTTATACTATATTTTTACATATTTTTGTACAAATTTTATTCCTGATACTAGTGAGACAGGAGATTTAGGGGAGAGTGTAGGAGCTGACACTTGAAAACGTCGTGGTGAGCTGCCATGTTTGGATTTGCATCTTTTGGGAGTCGTACCTTCTATCTTTATTGATTATTGTCCTTTATTTCAAATAGTGATGTATTTTGAGTCAGTTATATTACTCCGTCTTTAGTTGCTCGTGACTTATACTACCAGCCATAGGAAATTATTTTTATATTCTGTATTTTATCAGATATTATTGTCACACCTCATTTAAATTATGATTGTTAGACTCTACTATGGAGGTCTTGTTTCTTAATTTTTGTATATGTTGGTTTGCATAGTAGTTGGCTTAGGTGCTATCACGATCTTGGTGAAAATTATGCCGTGACGATGCCGCTTCTTCCTTTTCTCCCTTGAGCTGTAATTAATCAATTTTGGTAATAAAATTGTTTATTTACCAAAATATGTATTCTCGCCAACTGTTTAAACTACTGTGCTAATCACCATTGAAACATGATACCTAAATTTTTACGCTCGTGGCTCATAAAATATGCAAATCGTGAATTCTTTATCATAGAACATCAGGATATATAGCTACAAGATTTTCATGGAAAATGTCATCATTTCCTTATATTTTTGTTCATATTTGCTTAATTAATTTCGAAAGTTCAAATTCGCTTTCTCATATCTCTTTCTTTGTTATTGGGGAAGGGTTAGTGGTCGCATCTTGCAGTAATTTTGCCAGTGTCGAAGCCAAGTGTTGACAAGGAGTTCAATTGAATCTCCTTTTGCTAAAATTATATTGTGCTAATACAGTAAAAATCAAATTTTTATGGACCTCTATAAGCAATGTTAAATTCCCTTTAACATAATAGAACTTTGAGGAGTAGTCGTAACGGCTAAAAATTATTTTAGATTACATGTGCAAATCCTAAGTTTTATATATTATTTTTTGAATCTTCTCGTATATTTTTAATGTCTCCGCCATTGAACTTTGCCATGAGCATTCTTCGTATTTGGCACTATTCTTGGGGTGTGGTCTTTGGGGGTGTGTGGGGGAGAGGTAGCACAACAATCTTTAATTGAAATTATAATCTCTCTCTTTTGGGAGAATAGGCAGAAGGAAATAGTTTTTCACTTGAAAAGCAATGTACAAACTTTTCAGGCAGAAATACTTCACAGAAGTAGCAGCAATTGAACTATAAATTAAATGAGCACCAAGCTACATGTATTTTGGAAATCATTTGTATTATGACTAATTCTCTTCTCATATCTGTCGAAAAATATTAGTCTATGTACAAGACCATTATTCGGGGTGAGGTACCTGGTCCTTATAATTTGTATAACTAGTACTATCGCTGATGTATATCCTTTGGAGCCAGAGAGTGTGGAGAGAGAGAGGGAGAGAGAGAGGGAGAGGGGGAGAGGGGGGGGGGGAGAGAGAGAGTACATGCTTTGATTTTGCCATGAATTCATGATCACCTTCTTGCAGTTACAAAAAAGCCATATTTATTCTTCTATTTTGTTTGAATTTTATCTTTTTCTATATATCCCTACTTCTTTTATGATTTTTTATTTATAAAAGAAATTCTTGTGCTACATGAAAAAGAGTACATGCATGGAAAGGAGTTGCGCGCAAGGAAGGAGAAGGAATAAATCATCAGATCAAGTTATGTGAATTTGATATAATTAGTTGGTCAGACTAGTCTTTCAACCTTGAGATACGACCTAAAGAGAAAAACGTCAAGGTAGTTAAGAGAAAGTAGAAAAGCTTCCTGTTACCTGCAAACTAGATTTGTGGCAAACAAACTTTCTTAAGATAGTTAAACTGCATGATCAAAACTTACAAATAGCAGAGACGGTTTGACTTATACAACAATTGTTCCAATTATAGATGTTACCCCGAGTTTCCACGTGCAGTTCCAAGATTGTTAAGACAATTTGTTAGTTAGGTACTTAGGTTTAGAAAGTTGAAGATGACCTAAACCTATCACCATACTTCTATTCAACACCAACCTTTTTGAATGTCTTAACAATTTTTTTTAAAAAATATTCTATCTTTAGCTATTATTAACATTTACTAAATCTGGTTAAAGGGGGAGAAGGAAAGCAAAATTCTATCCGTGTTAAGAAAGTGGTGATTGGACGTTAAGGCCTCCACTATTAGATGTGTCATTTAGTTTTATAATGCAGACTGTAAACCAGCTTTTGAATATAAGTATATTAATCTTTTTAGCGTTATGGAGTTTTAATCAATTTTACCATATCCTTTTTCTTTTAATAATTTATGATTAACGTATAGTTAGATCAAAGGAATTAATGCGGCTTAGGTAGGTTTGTAGGTTAGAAAAACTGGGAGAGATGTTGAAAGCAGAACAAAATTCACCCTAGCAAGCAACTTCCCTCCTAACCCCCTCTCAAAAAATAAATACTAATAAAATGAAAATACATGTGGAGCAATAAAATTTTAAAAAAAACATGCATGCGGAGTACAAGACTAGACATAATTCAATATTGAATTTTCAAAATATATATATATTGAGGGGTCTTTGTTAGCCAAGATGTTGGCATCAATCACTGGTAGAAAGCTAAAGTCTGTACAAACGGAAAACATTTTCTGATCTCCTTTTATTGTTATTCCTCTTCTTATTTCTTCCTTAATATGTAGTCCCTATATTCTGTTTATAAGATCTGGTTTCTCAATATATGAATATTAGCTCTGAGTACTTCTTTACTTTTCACTTACCCTAAAAAACCCATTTATTCCCTTTTCACCAATCTTCTTTAAATCTTCTCAACTATTCGATATTGATCTTCTTGTGGATCTTCTCCTTCGTTGCTTTAATATTTTGTTTTTGGACTGTTTTTATAGCTTTACTTCACAAATAAAGAAAGGAGTTGAGGGTTAGTTTAAATTTAAGTTTCTATAGCTAGGAACTTTGTTTTATTATATCGGATATTATTGTTTGATAATTCATAAAGAAAGAAGCAGATGTGCAGCAGGGGCCATTGGAGGCCTCAGGAAGACCAGAAGCTTCGGGAGTTAGTGGAAAAATATGGACCTCATAATTGGAATGCTATAGCAGAAAAGCTTCAAGGAAGATCAGGTAAAACAAACTGAAAATCATCGTTGATATACTCCCTCCGTTCCAATTTATGTGAACTCATTTGATTGGGCATGGAGATTAAAACAGAGAAAATTTTTGAACTTGTGGTGTAAAATGAAGCACATATATTTTGTGTGGCTATAAATCATTGCATAAAGGTAAACTATTTCCAAATAGGGAAAGGGGTCATTCTTTTTTGTACAGACTAAAAAGGAAATAGGTTCACGTAAATTGAAATGGAGAGAGTATTAATTATTATACAACTAGCTGTATTTTCCATTTTTCTTCAGAATGTCTTTCTTTCTTTTGTACATATATACTAGTAATAGCTTTGTGGTGTCTAGTGTTCAAGACCAACAAGGTTTTGATAATCATAAGATGTGGAGTATAATTTATTTTCAAGAAATTTAATCTAATTTCCTTTTTACTTATTTGTTGTTATGCTTATTTATTATTCAGCTCAAAGGAGTTTGGTTATTTTGCTTCATTTTTTCCACTATGAAATGGTCTAAAGAAAACTTCTTTTTTAGCAATGTTTAGTTTTAGATTTGGTTGTTTGTGCTCACCGGAAACTAGGGTTTGATGAGGACAGTTCGATTTTTTCCCTTTTTTTTATTTTAGGGAAAGTGGTTGTTGTTCTATCGCCAAGAAGATGGTCATATTTCCTTGTTGTTCCTCTTTATTTTTATTTTATTTATTAGCACTCATCTATCATACGGGTACATTCGATAGAGTTTCAGCTTGATTACTTTTCCAATATATTTTCTTTTCTTTTTTCCTTTTATAATTTTTTTTCTTTGTTTAGGATGTATCTAGGATTTGATTGCAATAATTTTATATGGAAGTCTTTTTCTCATATCTGTATTACGGTCAAAAACTTACTCATATGTTTTAACTAAACCATATTAATTTTTTATGGTTAGGTTATATGTATATTAATTTTTTAATTTGTTAAAGGTATCACTAAAGCTAAGCTATACTGACTTGTGGTGATGGGGGTTTAACATGACTCCTACGTGTCTGTATGTGTAATTGTCTATGGTTTAGTGATGATAGAGAATGTAGGATACATGTTATGTATTGAGTTAGTGTAAACTCCAAGGGTGAGTATGTTTTTTCCTCTGTATTACTATGTGATATTGGCTTCTTGAATTTGGAAAAACAAATATATGAATAAGCAAAAGGAAAATTGATGTAGTTCAATTTTCTTTGCATCGTGAAACAACTAATTATGGAAAGGAAATATTAAAGATGATAAATATTGAAACTCGATAAAGTCATGCTTGTTACTATATATCTTGTAGGGAAGAGTTGTAGGCTGAGATGGTTCAATCAATTGGATCCAAGAATCAACCGAAACCCTTTCACAGAGGAGGAAGAAGAAAGGCTTCTTTCTGCTCATCGGATTCATGGCAATCGATGGGCAATAATAGCGCGTCTATTCCCTGGTCGGACTGATAACGCTGTCAAAAATCATTGGCACGTAATTATGGCACGAAAATGCAGAGAACGGTCCAAGATTTATACAAAAAGAGCTGTCGCTGCTGCTCATAAAAAATCAATGAGCAATGAGCAAGAATCGTCGTCGTCAAGACAGCAAGATAATTATATGCAAATAAGTAATGAGATCATGATAACAAGGAGATTCAACCCTTTTGTTGATGATCAGCAGTTTTCAGAAAGATTTGCTTATCCTAATTTAATATACAACTATTCCTTTTATCCGAAGCTGCTTCACAATGACTATCTTTTTCATCATGCAAAGATGGATCAAGGTAATATTGTTATCCAACTTTTAGACATTTCTTTTCTTCTTTTTTTTGCTAATCCTTTCTATCTTGGTCTATGTGAGTTCTCTTAATAATGTTTTATGAAATTTCTTCAATCTTACTCTACGTACTTTTCATTTTGTCCATTCGGGGATATTGGATTAAACCTACTCAGCTTCTTTTCATTTAACCATCTCATATGATTTTCATTTTCTTGAAATAAAGAACTCTATAATATTTAATTAGTACTAGAAAGAATCCCCACCCCCCACCCCCACATCTGCCTTTACTATTCTGGTAAAACACTTTTCTTTTTCTTTTTTCCTTTGATTTTCTCAAGGGATATCCATTTTCCAGAAAACTTTGGAAGAAAAAGACATGTCGTCCGTAGTTCATGCTAATTGACAATTAAGGTTTTTTTTTTTTTACAAGAAAAGATAAGTATTGAGTAGCTAGCTAAATTATCGAAATATTTGTCTAACTATCCTTTGTCTCTCCCTTAAACGTCTCATTTAACTAACATTTCACTAATTAGAAGAATAATAAGGTTGGATTTAAAAAAGAGTAATAAATGACTTTTTATTTTTCTAAAACATCAATTATATTCGACCATAGGTAGTACAAATAAATTATTCGGAAGTAGCTCTAGGGAAAGTTTTTTCTTTTGTTGATAATGATATTCCCTTACCTATTTCTTTTCCTTCTAGTTTTATGTACAGATGAAAACCAACCAACGGAATTCTATGACTTTCTACAAGTGAATACTGACTCTAACAAGAGTGAGGTGATAGACCATACGTCTAGAATAAGAAATGATGAGGAAATTGAACAGGAAGCTGTTGATCTTCATCAGAGCGCACAATTCATAGATTTCTTATCAGTTGGAGACTCAGCATAAACTTGTATATATCAAGAAAAATCCTCTAGTTTAGAACATATGTATAATGCTCTGATCTTTACTGTGAAATCCTAGAGATTTCTGCATGGATGAAGTTCCAGAATATTCCAATATAATTGTATTAGAAAAACAAAAGATTAACTTTTAGATCTATAAAAATGATCTTGTTCATGTAATTCAAACAATTGAGACGCTACCAGGTTAGTTGAAAAACAATTACAAGTATTTGTGTGTATTATTAAATACACGTTAAATGGTATCAAATTTTATGTCTTTCACGCTTTAAATGTCCAGTTGTGGATGTGTCAACGAATTTAGTTAGTCTCACGTTTGGTGAAGGCGAACTATAGTCGCTTTTTACATTCTTGTAACTTCACCTCATGAGCAAGTTATTGAAGTTAAGATTGATTCAATATTCGCTTTTCTGAACAAAATCAAATTAATGGGCAAAAGGATTTTTGAAAACTGGCACATAGAGTAACTCACAAACATCTGAACTGAGAACCAAGCATGCGGATATTCTATATTATAGACTTAATTTCAGTTGATTTCATATATATTCTTGATTTTACTACACTATTACTCATGTTCATCATTAATAATTTTATGGTGTTCTGTTCTATCTATCATGTAGAATACTAGCAATTTTATATTCCATCAGATAAAGTAGCTAGCTATTTCAATATGGTAACATTGTAAGTAAAATTTATATCTATTTAATAATATAATATGGTAAATTTCGCAAATGATCACCTAACTTTACATTTTTTGTGCACCAAGTCACAGGACTTTGTTGTCACATGGAAGTCACAACAATATCACCATGGTAACTAAATGGTCATTATTGCCGGAAATGTGTGAACTTATTTGTATCAGTTTCCCAAAAATCAAGTTGTTACTGTTCATCACCCTGAAATTAAATAATTGTATTTTGTAGAGAAATAGGCTTGAATTAATTAATATACCATGACGAATAGTGCATAATCACTATTCCCTCCATCCCAAATTAATTGTTATATTCGTTTCTCGAGAGTCAAACTTTATTATTAAAAAAATTATAATCTGTAATAATTTTCATATAAATTTTAATATCTAAATTTTAGTTTTAAAATGTTAAGTTGACTTAATTCAATTGACTTTCGAAAAGTGAAACATGACAACTAATTTAGGATTAAAGAAGTATAGATCAGCAATATAGCAGAAGACTTCTCAGTATACCAGCAAAATGTATTCTTTAGTTATGCGTCTGCAATGCTGTACATTATTCGTCGTATTGATCACATACGTTTTGAACTGTAAATTACATAGCAAAATCAGGAATTTAAAAGAACAGTTATCGTCAAGGAGAAAAAAGGTTATAAATCTATTAACATCATGGTTAATTTCTACCATTATTAATTCTCCATAATGACACTGAGGTACTAATACTATGCGATTTGATGCTGTTTAGGAATTGAAAATCGTGATTAATGGTTTTGACAGGACACATAACAACTCTTCAGGCCCCTCCCTGCCCCTCACAAGCGGCGGATTCAGGATTTCAACAGGATGGATACACTATTGCGAAAAGGTGGATCTAGAATTTACGTTTGACGGGTTTAACTTTAGTCTCTTACCATGAACCCATTATACTTTTAAAATTATAGGTTCAAAATTATATTCTTTTTGAAACTTTAGTAATTTACACACATATACATATATACTCCGTCCGAAAACAAGATTGTTCAGAGTGAGATTTGAACTGTCATTTTCACTTATAGAGGTACACCTATATACTTTTGACGGGTTTAACTTTAGTCTCTTACCATGAACTCATTATACTTTTAAAATTAATTATAGGTTCAAAATTATATTCTTTTTAAAACTTTAGTAATTTTCACATATATATCTATACTCCGTCCGAAAACAAGACTGTTCAGAATGGGATTTGAACTGTCAATTTTACTTATAGATGTACACCCAATAATAATACACCATAAGAGTCTTTGGGCATGGGTTCAATATACATATAGTTAAGTAATTTGAGGAATACAAAATTGTTATACATGGTTTAGGGAGAGGAGTATAGGTTCAAGTGAATCCATACCCCTCGACTTGAATACGCCTCTGCCTCACCCCACTCCCACTCTCACCCCACCCCCACATCACACACACTCACAAATCATGTACATTCGACGTGTCACCTTTGAGTAACATTAAGGATGGTGAAAATTCTTGGATGGGCCCAATTTGTTTGTCATTCAATTGATTATAACGTGGTTAATGAGTTAATCATCCATTGACCAGATTTTAATTAACGCACTAGTTCAGGGTGAATTCCCCTCCAACTTTGTAAAAACAAAACAAACTGAACTCTGATAAAGTACAGTCTAGTTGGAACTAAAGCAATATATTGTCATTCTGGAAGAATATAACACACGAAATAAAAATTATAGCATTATGAACTAGTTCATCAATAGTGTTGCATTCTCTCTTCTTTTTTTTTGGTTCAAAAATATTAAAATTTTATTATTTCTAATGTCTACCAAATTGTTTCTATTGCATTAGGTGACGTTTTAACTATTGCAAAAATTAATTGAATCATACCGTTATTCAAGAAAAGTTGAGATGATTGAGACAGTTTCAAAAAGTTTAATATTGATTATATATAGGAATAACTGAAAAATGTTAAATGTTCTACGGGTCAGTTTGTAATAACAGGAAGTTAGAGGAGTTAGTTGTTATAGTTGGTTAGAGGTCGTTAACACTGTTCTATATAAGAACTAGCAGATATGTACTCAGTACACAGGAAATGAAAATATTCCCTCTATTATCTCTCTAGAGACTAGAACCTTCTTCTGACTATCGATTCCTACTCTTAGCATGTTGCAATTGATAGTGTTCCACACTGAATCAGAGTTAGTTGATATTTGACATTATATCAGAGTAACGAACATGAGGACGTTAGCTCCGACGAGATATTCCGGCGAAGTAGCTAGAATTTGGGGAAATTCACCGCCGACGAAGCACAATTCCAATCCGCCATGGCAGAAAATGAAGTAACCTCACTCGAGCACAATCATCCTCTATTTCTTCAAGCAACAGATGCTCCATGACTAGTTTTGTATTCAATTAAGCTCACATGGCCGGAAAACTATGCCTTGTGGAGTAGGGCAATGAAACTAGCACTTATGGGGAAAGGCAAGCTTGGATTTGTAGATGAAACATGTGTAAAAGGCTCGTACAAAGGAGAATTCGTGGCGCAATGGAAAAAATGTGATGTGATCGTATTGTCATATATTGGAAGCACAGTCTTCAGTGAATTGATGCCAAGCATAGTATTTGCACCTAATGCTAGGGGCATGGAGTGATTTTAAGGAAAAAATTGATAGATGGAGTTTGACAAGGATATATCATCTCTGGACATAAATTGCTCGTTTAAAACAAGGCACAGATTTTGTAACAACCTACTATACAAAAATGTCAAACTTATGGAGTGAATTAGATGTGTTGGTGCATCTACCATCTAGTGATTGTGAGGAATCGAGACCTTCACAACAGGAAATATAATTTTTTGTGGCAATATTTTTTGGCAACTTATGTCACGCCCCAAACCTGGGGAGGCGTGGCTGGCACCTGGTGCCGTGCTGCCCGAGCGAACCACTCTGTAACTCATGATCGTTCGACCAAAACTAGAACATATATAGGTCGAGTTAGTTGAACTCATTCCTTTTGTAACTATTTTGGGCCCACATGGCCACAACTCATAATGTACAACTGTAAGTAGGAAACATTGTATCAATGAACCATCTTTCTTAAAACATGAATACACATGGGCCGTCAAGGCCTCTAATATACTGTACAAAATGAACCCCTGTCTATAAAGCCTCTAAGATTATTTGACATCAAATGGGACAGGGTACCGGCCTACCCATAAATCTGTAGCAAAACTCTGACACGATGACTTATAGATTCGACTGCACTCCGAATGAAGTGGAGTCTTATCGACCCTTCGCTGAATGCTAACCTCGTCTACTATGAGGGCTCGACCAACTGATTATCTATACCTTAGGCTTAAATGCAGCGTCCCCAACAAAAGGACGTCAGTACGAATAATGTACTGAGTATGTAAGGCAGAACTAAAATATATCCATAAGTCAACATTAATTAAAGAGATATAAGAATCAACATGAATCTCTGCAATGCCACCGTATATGCATACTTAGTATACTTATATATATAATGCTTCTCTTTGAGACTATTAGCAATATCGTGTGATGCATGACTACCCAACTTATCTGTGGTAACTGCCCGACCGGCCGTAGCGCGGTGGTAAATGCATGACTGCCCACCCGAATGTAGCTCGGTGGTAAATGTGTAACTGCCCAACCAGCCTTAGCTCGGTGGTAAATGCATGACTGCGTGACCGGCTGTAGCACGGTGATAAATGAATATACAAGTCTGCCCAACCGGCCGTAGCACGGTGGTAAATGCATGAAGCTGCATGTATCACTATATTATAAACATTTAAAACTTTATCAAATACCTCAATAGAGACTTAGGAACATACTTAGACATGCTTGAATATCACTTTACAGAATGAATAACATAGACATCCTTAACTGCTACCATTTATGGAATAGCATTACGTTTACGTATCGTTACTTGGATCATGCCAAAAGAAAATAAGGGATAGCCTTAACATACCTGAGCCGGTTCTCTTAATAATCCCTCTAATATACGTCTTTTACGAAAAATACGTAACGCCCGATCGAAGTAGGAAAAAATCCTTAAGATATTCTTGATATCATAGCATGTTATTTCTTATCCGACTAATAATCACTTCATACTCTACATCATCAAACAATTTGCTTCCGGCCTTCTTCTGCCATGTATTCCCAAAATTTCTCCAAGTTCATTACCAATAATAAAACCAAGACAAAGGAAATTATCAAAGGCAACTTATGTGTTATTCCTCCAAAGACAACTTATGTTATTCCTCCAACGTGTAAACAAAGCCACTTAGGTATTATGACTCATCATACACCTTGGTGCCACCAAGTTACATGGCTCTAAGAGTCATTAATTTGGAATGTGGGGGGAGGGGGGATGCTGCCACGTTAGGCCTTGTAGGCCTTATCCAAACTTTTAATTAATCTTTCACTAAAATTATTAATTACCCACTTATCCACATAATGAGAATTATCCCAAATTAATTAAAATACTACTCACTTTTAACATATCTCATACACCTTACTATCATGGTCATGTGGTACCATATAAAATCAATACATACACTATTATTTTATTAAAACATCCATGTAAAAATACATATATTTTTTCAACTTCTAATTTTCTTAATCTCATATAAATAGTACAAATTTTCGTACGCTTAATTCTTAAAATGGTAAACGATAACCTTCTTTTCTTGTGAGAAAATAATTTCTATCTTTACAATAAAGAAAATCTCATAAACTTTCTCATATTATGTGTATAATTTAAAGCATATTCGAAAGTAGTAATATTAATAACTATATAAAATCATATTTTTCACACCTTCTTTTACAAAACTGTTCCACTCAAAATACCATATCAAATGTATATAACGGTATCAAGGTTGTTAAACTTACAGGGTCTTACAATAACATAGTCACAAATTTTCTATAATCTCATGAATGGTCTTAATCCCTTCAAGCTCATATGGATTACTACGACTTATCCTAATATCAAAGTACGGGATGTAACATTCTTCCCCCCTTTAAAACATTCGTCCTCGAATGTTAACTCTTAGAGATTTACAAACTTTTGCTAAGGTATCCTCTGTAAACTAAACTAAAATCCAACCCCTATCTGAAGTCTCGACTATTCACAATCTTTTGTATTTGAGTATCTAATATCTTCTTCACCTTTACCTTACTCACTTTTCAATCTCGCATCGTATCTTCTGTTTCTTTCATAACCTCCCTTCCACGTAAGTGAAAATTATGCTTTAAAGCTCTACTGTGATACCTGCATCTCTAGTAATCCAGTGAAAGCTTCATGCTGACTTCTTACGACTCAGCTCTATGGAACGATCTGGAAACAAAAGAAGAGTAATATTTTCTAAATGCCCTATAGCCTGTCAATTATAAATGTGGCGCGCAACATAAGCATAAGTGAGACTCTACTAGGAACGGCTTTGTAGATTTTCTAGGACATGACTTGCTCTGATATCACTTTGTCACGCCCCAAACCTGGGGAGGCGTGACTGGCACCGGTGCCGTGCTGGCCCGAGCGAACCACTCTGTAACTCATGATCGTTCGACCAATACTAGAACATACATAGGTGGAGTTAGCTGAACTCATTTCTTTTGTAACTATCTTGGGCCCACATGGCCACAACTCATAATGTACAACTTTAAGTAGGAAAACATTGTATCAATGAACCATCTTTCTTAAAACATAAATACATATGGGCCATCAAGGCCTCTGACATACTGTACAAAATGAACCTCTGTCTACAAAGTCTCTAAGATTATTTAACATCAAGTGGGACAGGGTACCAGCCTACCCATAAATCTGTAGCAAAACTCTGACACAATGACTTATAGACTCGGCTGCTCTCCGAATGAAGTGGAGTCTTACCGATCCTTCGCTGAATGCTAACCTCGTCTACTATGAGGGCTCGTCCAACTGATTATCTATACCTGAGGCTTAAATTCAGCGTCCCCAACAAAAGGACGTCAGTACGAATAATGTACTGAGTATGTAAGGCAGAACTGAAACATATCCATAAGTCAACATTAATTAAAGAGATATAAGAATCAACATGAATCTCTACAATGCCACCATATATGCATACTTAGTATACTTATATATATAATCCTTCTCTTTGAAACTATTATCCATATCGTGTGATGCACGACTGTCCAACTGATCAGTGGTAACTGCCCGACCGGTCGTAGCGCGGTGGTAAATGCATGACTGCCCGACCTGGCGTAGCTCGGTGGTAAATGCATGACTTCCCGATCGGTCGTAGCACGGTGGTAAATGAATATACATGTCTGCCCAACCGGCCGTAGCATGGTAGTAAATGAATATGCATGACTGCCCAACCGGCCGTAGAACGGTGGTAAATGCAAGAAGCTGCATGTATCACTATATTATAAACATTAACATCTTTATCAAATACCTCAATAGAGACTCAGGAACATACTTAGACATGCTTGAATATCCCTTTACAGGAATGAATAACATAGACATCCTTAACTGCTAAGAGTAGAACCATTTATGGAATAGCATTATATTTACGTATCATTACTTGGATCATGCCTAAAGGAAATAAGGGATACCCTTAACATACCTGAGCCGGTTCTCTTAACAATTCCTCTAATACACGTCTTTTGCAAAAAAATACGTAACGCTCGATCGAAGTAGGAAAAAATCCTTAAGATATTCTTGATATCATAACACATTATTTCTTATCCGACTAATATTTACTCCATACTCTACATCATCAAACAATTTGCTTTCGGCCTTCTTCTGACATGTATTCCCAAAATTTCTCCAAGTTCATTACCAATAATTAAACCAAGACAAAGGAAATTATCAAAGGCAGCTTATGTGTTATTCCTCAAAAGACAACTTATGTTATTCCTCCAACGTGTAAACAAAGCCACTTAGGTGTTATGACTCATCATACACCTTGGTGCCACCAAGTTACATGACTTTAAGAGTCATTAATTTGGAAGGGGGGAGGGGGGATGCTGCCACGTTAGGCCTTGTAGGCCTTATCCAAACTTTTAATTAATCTTCCACTAAAATCATTAATTACCCACTTATCCACGTAATGAGAATTATCCCAAATTACTTAAAAAACTACTCACTTTTAACATATCTCATACACCTTACTATCATGATCATGTGGTACCATATAAAATCAATACATACACTATTATTTTATTAAAACATCCATGTAAAAATACATATATTTTCTCAACTTCTAATTTTTCTAATCTCATATAAAGAGTACAAACTTTCGTACACTTAATTCTTAAAATGGTAAAAGATAACCTTCTTTTCTTGTGAGAAAATAATTTCTATCTTTACAGTAAAGAAAATCTCATAAACTTTCTCATATTCTGTTTATAATTTAAAGCATATTCGAAGTAGTAATATTAATAACTATATAAAATCATATTTTTCAAACTTTCTTTTACAAAAATATTTCACTCAAAATAGCATATCAAATGTATATAAACGGTATCAAGGTTGTTAAACTTACAGGGTCTTACAATAACATAGTCACAAATTTTCTATAATCTCATGAATGGTCATAATCCCTTCAAGCTCATATGAATTACTACGACTCATCCTAATATCAAAGTACGGGATGTAACAACTTATCTTTTTGCTACAATAAGTAAGGTATTTGTGGCGACTCAAAAACTCTTGCAACAAAAGGTGATACTTTTAGTGGTGACCCTTAAAGTCGCCAAGATAAAGAACAATTCAGTGACGACTTTGTTTTGATAGCCACTAATATGTATTCGTTTTATCTAATTAAATATGGCTGAAAAAAATATTGTAGCGATCTATAAATAGTTGCCACTAATTGGTGTTTCGTGGCGACATCGTCGCTACTAAAGTTGAGCTTTTGTATCAACTTCTTAGGTCGTTACTAATATTTTTATTTTAATATCGGTACTTCAATTTCTTAATTTAGATAATTCAAAAAGAAAAGAGAAAGGAGAAACACAAAACATAAAGAAACTCAAAATGATTAAAAGAAAAACCTAAAATGGTTTCCCCCCTTGCAATTCGGAAACCCATTTAGGGAGTTATCTATCTACCTCTTCCAAATCTGAAAACCCAAAATCCCTCTAAATTCCCCAATTCCCTCTCCCATTCCTACTTTACCCAATTTCCTCTCCCTAAAATTCCTCCTCAATTTTGCTGCTTATCTTCTATTGCAAATTCACCTCTTTCCTCATTCCCCCTTTGGTTTATTTGTTTATTTAGATACATAGCAAAATCATTAGAAATATAGCCTCACCTACTCCGGCCAAATTGTCTCACAGAAAGAGAACCACTCCCGTCGCTGGCGAAATCTCTTCTTTCCGTCTCATTCTCTGGAAAATAGAACATTGAGTTCCTTATCATTTTTTTTCTGTAGATTTTGTGCTCTGTGCTCTCACGTGACCCATTTTCTATGTTTTGATGGTATGCTTTGTTGCATTGGTGTATGTTTCTGAATCGGTTCGCCGACGTGGTTTTACACATTTGAACCATTTCTCTTCCATCTTCCTCACCTGTTGAGGTATGTTTTTCTTTTTTCAAGATATTTTCATCAGTTTCTGATTTTTGTTTGGTTGTATATATATATCATTTGGATGTATTTTCAATTTCCAATCCCAGAGAAATAGGAGCAATAGAAGCTCCTCCTTTGCTTGATGAAATTCAATGATGGATGTATTGCTCTCTTTGATGAGTTTTCTCTTTTGCTCTTGGTATAAGTATCCATTTGGACATAGATTGTCCTTCTATTCCTATCTGCTGCCAAGTACTACTGTTGCGATAGCTAACGATTTATTTCTAATATAATAAAAATCCTTGCTAATGTGTTATGTGAGTTTATTTGAGGAGATAAATTGCAAGCATATATTTTTTTACTGGTTAGTTGTAGCAATATTATCAATTTAATCTAATTCGTGCAAGACAGTTTAAATAAATTATATTGCCTTATACCAATATAAGAAAAGTTACTTTTCTTGAACCAATTTATGTATAGTTATATGCATAATCTCTATGATGAGTTCTCTGGTGGCCCTCCTCCCTATTGGTTTGCTTACTGTAATCTATCTTTCCTTCTCTGCGTACTCGGTTTATCTATTTTCTTAAAATGAAAATACGAACAAATCTGGATTAACTTTCTTATATGATTATTATGTTAGATTTTGTTTAGTCCAATATGAGTTCTCTTTGATATTATCGTTTAGATTTGCACTGCAATTTGCAATTATTCATGTTTATAATTTAGGGACAAGTATTATCACATTTGTTCTAGGGTTACATATTGAGATAATTAGTGTACACATAAATATTGTTGTTCTGTATGCAGGTGATGAATGTTTACAATAAGTAGTATATGCCTTTAAAAGATTAGTGATCTAGGTGCTTAATTGCTGGCAGAAAAAGAGAATTGGGGTATTAAAGTACATGTTTATTTGCTTTAAGAATCGTTGTTGGTTGTTCAAGAATTTTCATCTTTTTGAAAACTAAAAAAGAAAAGGCCTTCGGACTGATTTTTTCTTCTATATCATGCAGGATACTCCATGGAATCTACTCAACCATCATTTTTTGGGACTGGATATTTTCTTTGGCAGATAGATTTATCCCTTGTTAGGTGTGTTTTCTATTCTTCATTTTTTCTTGAGTTTAGAACATCCAGATTTTGATTCTTTGATCTGCTTCTTATATTATGTTGTCCCCTGTAAGAAATTATCATTGGAAGGTTAATAAAGAAATGCTTTAAACTAGAAGATTAATTGCAGCCCAATAGCCTGATTTTCCTGCTCGTTTCTATCATCACTTTGGAGGAGTCCGAGAATGGGCTGAAGCGATGAGAGATGTTTGAAGAAGAAAACTTGTAGAACTTGGAACAACTTCATGTATTAATGTATGACTATGAAATAAAGAAAAAATTGAAATCTTTAAATGATATGAAACCATGTTAGATTCGATAGGATGTCGGGACTATTATAAGGAGCTTATTCTTTAAGTTTGAGACAAAATCCTGGGGCTGCATAATATATGTATTAACTATAGCAATACTACTATCTTCTACCTTCACTATATTGGCACAGAGGAAATTATATCTTTAGATTATACAACTTCATTGTTATGAGGGCTCTATCTACTCAGTTGAATTACCCCCAGCTACTTCTATCTTGAAGCTCCAGATTATTGTTCTAGTTATCGAGTTCTACCACCATTTATTCTGTACATTTAAGCACTTTTACCTGTTATTTTGTGTAAACCACAAAATATTATGTTCAGTGCATAAACTAAAAAAAGTTTTTGCTGCTTCTGACCATTCATTTTAGTGTGTTATATAGTGTTCCTACAAGATAATTGTGACTCAATTATGTGTAAAACGATATTTAGTTTCTTTTTGACAATAAAATGTTGGCTTGTAATATAGTGTTGCGTGTTTATGTGAAATTTAGGTTTCTAATTAGGCCTATGAAGCACTCGATAAAATGCCGAGAGAAATCAGGGTTTATAATTTGTTATAATTTTGAGAGTGCAAGCCTATTTATGATATTGTGCATGCAGAAGCGTCTGTCTAAGTTATACTAGTCTATTTTCGCTGAAGTATTCTAATACCCAAAAGTGACTTCTGGATGTGCTATATATAGCAAAACTGCTTTATTTTTGGATTACACAAAATGTTCAAAGGTGATAAATTAGTTTCTTTCATTTCATATTTGTCTCCCTAAAAAATAATTTAGAGTTGCTGATTTACAAATTAGTTTGTAGTTTCTGAACCCTTTTACCTGTTTTTCTTGCCAAATACTTTGAGCTTTTAGGCAATGTAAGAGAAATATGTATTAGTGTAAAGATTGTGTATCCTTTTCGAATTTGCTCTCTACTTTAAAGGCAGACCTTTTCAGTTATGTTCTCTGTACTTTAAGTTGTCTTGACTAGTGGGTGTAAGCAACTTTATGTGGTCATTCTTTTTTACGATTAGTGTTATTATGGGAATTGTCAAAGTAATCCTGTATTTTTTCCTTAATAACAGGGACACGTACTTGCACAATCACAAATGGAGTCGAACAAAGAGGAGCTTGAAGGCCCTTAATATTTTATTTTTATTTTTCATATATGTGCACAATGATAATGAATAATGAAGTATTCTACTGTATATTTAATTGCCTTTTAGTAATGAAAGTATTTATAATATTCCGCTTGAAAATATTTTTGGTGTTTGTTGAATGATATTGGATGCTTTTAATATTGGTAAACGATTCACATGAATATACTTGTGTACTAACTTAAAAAGAAAATAAGGTTGCCACTGGAAGACTATTAAGATTTAAAACATAGACAATTGCAGCGACAAAGAGTTGCTTCCGAATTTAATAATTGTTTTAACGGCGACTTTGTCGCAACTATAGCTTATATTTTAGTGGTGACCAACACAAAAAACTACTTTTTGGGACATTTTCTGTAGCGTGTTTATTTACTTTTTGTGGCAAGTTTAGTCACCACAAAACATTTAGCTACGGTTGTACTTGCAGCAAGCAAAAGGTTGCCACAAAAGAACACATTTGTGGCGACCTTATATAGTCGTCACCACAAAACATTTAGCTACGGTTGTACTTGCAGCAAGCAAAAGGTTGCCACAAAAGAACACATTTGTGGCGACCTTGGAACATTTGAGACATCAAAGACTTTAGCAGTTTTTCACGGGCCTGAATGAAAGTTACAACAATATAAGAAGTTAAGAGACTAGTGATAACTGTGAATGAAGCATATGCTATAGTAACACAGGAAGAGTGTCAAAGAACACTGGCTGTAGTAGACACTAATAGATATCCATTGGCTATGCTCGCAGGAAGTGGCCAAGGCTTTAAACCTAAGAAAATTGGACTAATTTGTGAACATTGTGGTTACAAGGGCCATTTAAAGAAAAATTACTATAAAATTGTTGGTTATCCGGCAGATTTTTAAAGCAAGAAGAAACCTTAGCTTGGAGCAAACAAACCCTATGTTAATGCTGCAAGAACCGAAGAAATAGGAGGAACAAATACTCAGCCACAAGGCCATTTCCTCACTGAAGAACAGTACAAGCAGCTTTGTAAGACTTCTGAACAAGCAAGGGGGAGGAGAATGCTCTACTAATATGGCAGTATTATGTCCTTACTGTCCAATGTTCCTTTAACTAGCTGGATAGTATACTTAGGAGCAACTCACCATATTACTCATGATGAGCATATACGAATAATGCTAAGCAAGTTGAAGGACAAAGAGATAAAGGAGTTCAGTTGCCAACTGGAAACAAAGCAGAAATAATAATGCATACTGGGAATGTCATTATTTTAGGGGACACATGCATAAAAGATGTAATGCATGTACCAGACTTCAAAGTTTAATTTACTATCAGTGTCAAAACTTACTAGAGACCTCAGACTTTACAGTAGCAAGGTCTTGGGGATTGGTAGAGAGTCTGATGGTCTATACATACTAAGGGAGTATGCACAAGCAGCAGCAGTAGGTGCAGTAATGAAGGAAGAACAAACACAACTTTAGCATTACAAACTAGGAGATGCATCCTAGAGTTCTATATTACATATAATATCTCTGCAAGACAAAATAAGTACATGGAAGTCTTGAAGTTGTAGCATTTGTCCTCTAGCTAAACAAAGTAGATTAAAGTTTCCTAATAGTGTAAGCAAATCTAAGGTAGCATTTCAACTTGGTCACTTGGATGTGTGGGGACCCTACAAAGCACCTACCTATGACAGTGTAACGACCCGGTCGGTCGTTTCGAAAGTTATAGCTTCGTTCTCCCATTTCCTACTTCTTTTTATGTTCTTCAGCTATATTATGACGTACCAGGTTAGTTGGTTCGAGTCCGGAGTGGTTTCGGAGTGAATTGAGACACATAGTCTCTTTATTAGAAGCTTAGATTGAAAAAGTCAACCGGATGTTGACTTATGTGTAAATGATCTCGGATTTGAATTTTGATGGTTCTGTTAGCTCCGTTAGGTGATTTTGAACTTAGGAGTGCGTCCGGAATGTGATTTGGAGGTCCGTAGTGGAATTAGGCTTAAATTGGCGAAAGTTGGTAATTTGGCGATTATGGTCGGCAATGAAAAATTTGATATCGGGATCAGAATGGATTTTCGGAAATTGGAGTAGGTTCATGGTGCTATTTGTGAAGTGTGTGTAAAATTTGAGGTCATTCGGACGTGGTTTGGTAAGTTTCGACATCGTTTGTAGAATTCAGAAGTTTAGAAGTTCTTAGGCTTGAATCCGAGGGTAATTTGATGTTTTGATGTTGTTTTGAGTGATTTGAAGGCTCGACTATGTTCGTATGATATTATGGGACGTGTTGGTATGTTTAGTTGAGGTCCTGAGGGCCTCGGGGTGGTTCCGGGTTCTTAACGGGAGGTTTGGAACTTGGAAAATGCAGTTGAACTGCTGTTGCTGGTGTTTTCTGCACCTGCGGAGAGGGAGTCGTAGGTGCGCGACTGCAGAAGCGCATGGGAGGTCGCAGATGCGGATAGTGTTGAGTTGGACTGTCACTGCAGGTGCGAGAAGGGTGTCGCATCTGCGAGCCCGCAGATACGAGGCTGAGTCACAGATGTGGAAGTGATGAGTTGGTCGATTTCCGCAGAAGCGAAGGGAGAGGCACATGCAACGATCCGACTTGTCATTTTAAGAATTTAAGCCCTGTCTAGCGGCATAAGGCCTTGAACAACTTCTTATTATGTGTATTGACATGCATGCGTGGTTGAATTCAGTTACCGGATGATTCTGAGTGATTTGGGGCACTTGGTCCCCAAAACTGAAGCTTAAGTCTTAGGATTTTTACCGTAGTCGGAACTGTGTGAAGACGACTCCAGAATGGAATTTTGATGATGTCAATAGCTCCGTATGGTGATTATGGACTTAGGAGCGTGTCCGAAAAATTATTTGGAGGTATGTAGAGGAATTTGGCTTGAAATGGCGAAAGATAAATTTTTGGGAAGTTTGACCGGGGGTTGACTTTTTGATACCGGGGCCGAAATCCGATTCTGGAAATTGGAATAGTTTCGTTATGTCAATTATGACTTGTGTGCAAAATTTGAAGCCATTCCAGATTGATTTGATGTGTTTCGGCACAAGATATAGAATTTGAAATTTTAAAGTTCATTAGGCTTGAATTGGGGTATGATTCGTGGCTTTGATGTTGTTTGATGTGATTTGAGGTCTCGAGCAGGTTCGTGTTATGTATTGGGACTGGTTGGTACAATTGGACAGGATCCCGGGGGCCTCGGGTTTGATTCGGGGTGGTTCCGGACCAAGTTTGGGTGTTTTGATGCTGCTGGTTGCTGGTTCTGGTGTTGTTCTTCGCGTTCGCGAGGAACCTCTCGCGTTCGCGAAGAAGGATTTTGCTATTGGGACTTTGTTGTTCGCGCTCGCGAAGAGGTTCTCGCGTTCGCGAAGAAGGAAATTTCGCTGTTTGTCATATGACTTTAGAGGCTCATATCTCACAATCTATAAGGAATTTGGAGATGATCCAAAAATGAAAGTTGTAGCCTTTGTGTCTAGTTTACAGAAAGGTAAACCATTTGACATTTGGAGGTGTGTACAAAAAGTTATGGTGGATACACTATAGGCTGTCCAGGAAGAGTATGGAAATCTCTATTGCACAGGGCTGACTTTAGAAGTTTATATCTCGTGATCTATAAGGAATTGAGAGATGAGCAACAAATAAAAGTTATAGTCCTTGGAGTCTAGTTTGCAGAAAGTCAAACCATTCATCATTTGGAGTTTTGTACAAAACGTTATGACCATTATACTAGAGGCTGTATGAGAAGAGTTTGAAAATGACTTTTGAAGAATTTGTTCATCGCGAACGCGAGGGGGTGTCGGGAACGCGAAGAACAAACCCCTGGGCAGCAAAATAAAGTCCAAATTCATGTCATTCTTCCATTGTTTGACCAAGGAAGCTTGGGTAAGGCGATTGTTCGAGTGTTTTTCAAGGAAAACATTGGGGTAAGAATTCCTAACTTGATTTTGGTTAAATTACATGAATCTATTGTTGTTTTTATCACTAAATTAGTGAATTAGGTTGAAAATTTTAGAAAACCCTCTTGGTTTAAATTTAAGATTTGGAGGTCGATTTGTTATTGGAATTCGATAAAATTGGTATGGTTGAACTCGTATCGGAATGGGTGTTCGGATTTTATGAAAATTACGTCGGGTTCCGAGAGGCGGGTCCTGCGTTGACTTTTTGGAATAAAATTTTAAGTCGACGTATTATTATCTGGAATTATTTTCGATGAATTTTAATTAAGTTATACATTTAATTTGCATAGATTTGAGCGGTCCGGAGGTCAATTCAAGCAAGAAGGCGATTTTGGAATATCGACATAACTTCAAAGAGGTAAGTGTCTTGCTTAACCTCGAGTGGGAGAATTACCCCTTAGGCATCGAGTCTTATGTGCCATTTGTGAAATGTGAAAAGCCGTGTACGCGAGGTGACGAGTACGTACTCGGCTTATATGTGTAAATTTTTATTGAGTTAAAATCTTGAGCATATTGTATGGTAAATTGGGTAATTGTTGGTATATATTTAATCATCTATTTGTCGTACCTAAATCCTTGTTGTTGTTGAATCTGTTGTTATATGATAATTTGATGTAATTGTTACTTGATTATTTATGTAATTCCGTGAATTTGTTGGTTTGATAATTATTGGAATTGAATTTCATTATGGATTTTTCCTCTGCAAATAATTAATTAAATGAGCTTAAGAAGAGATGTTTATATAATTATTAAAAAATTGAATTTAATAAAGACTTTGCTTTATGTTGAGTAATTTCTATCTCTATTGGTTATTTTTGGGTGTTGTACACATTGTGTGGAGCTTTTGGCTATTTATTGTGAAATTAATTAATTTTGTTATATCCTTGGAATTTGTTGTGGCCATTGAGCAAACTGTAATGTGAATTGATTTTGTTGTGATAATTTTTCGTGTAAATTGTTGTGTTGTGTGAATTATTATTTTGAGGAGATAAGGGTGGCATTTCACCGTTGATATTATGTGGGTATAAGGGTGGCATTTCACTGTTGTTGTGTTGTTAGAATATTGTCTTGGCGGAGTGATAAGGGTGGCAATAGGAGTGATAAGGGTGGCAATAGGAGCGATAATGATGGCTATTGATATTGTCTGGGCGGAGCGATAAGGGTGGCTATATGAGCGATAAAGGTGGCAATAGGAGCGATAAGGATGGCTACTGTCAGGAACGATATATGATGATGTGGGGTTGTGGTGTTGATGCTTTTCATGTGATCTTCTGATTTTCTTGTGTTTATTTTTATACCTTGTGCTATTTGTCTTGTTGTTGGTAAATTGATAACAATCTGATTTATGTTGAAATTGAGAGCCTGTGGCTATGGCCAGGCGGATTATAAAATGAAATGTGGGCACGAGGTGCCGTGAGTAAATAGTGAGGATATTTGGCACGTGCATTGTCTGTGCAGATGAGATATGAAATGTGGCGCGAGATGCTGTGATGAAATGATAATGATATTTGGCACGTGAGTTGTCCGTGCAGTTGTGATATGAAATGAGGGCACGAGGTACCGAAAAAATATGATGATTTAATTATGGGCACGAGGTGCTGTGAAAACATGAAAAATGGGCTGAGACCCGTGTTTATGAAAAATATGAAAATGAGCTGAGACCCGTATTTTTATGATTTTGAAATGAGGTGTCACATGGTGACTTTTAATTGAAAGAATTATATTCAAAATATTTATTTGGAAGGATTTTTATTCAAAAAGAATTATATGAAAGAATTGTATTTGAAAGATATTTATTTAAGAAAATTATATTTGAAGATATTTATTGAAAGAATTTTATATTCGAAAGATGTTTATTTGAGGAAATTATATTTGAAAAAGTGTTTTATTCGTAAGAATTATGTGTGAAAGATATTTAATTGAAGAACTTGATTTAACTGGGTATAAATGTATTTATCAATTGTTGAGCGATATTAATGGTGATTTTATTGTCTTACTGTGCACATCACTGGTTGTTTTATGTTGCCCTTATTGTTATTTTTTTCCTATTATTTTGTATATTATATTGCACAGGTTATTAGACTAGTGAGTGTCTTGACTGTACCTCGTCTCTACTCCACTGAGGTTAGTTTTGATACTTACTGGGTACCGACCGTGGTGTACTCATACTACACTTCTGCACATTTTTGTGCAGAGCCAGGTATTGGAGACATCAGACTTGAGCAGAGTTAAAGCGAGATCGTAAGGATTCAAGGTAGAGCTGCTTAGTCGTCGCAGTCCCTTGGAGTCTTTTTATTTTATTGTACTGTTAATTTGTAATCAAACAGTATTGTATATTCGATCCTCGTGATCATTCCGTATATTCAGTTAGAGTTCGTGACTCAGTACTAGCAGTCTTGGGAGGTTGTATACTGTAATTATTTCCGCTGTTAGTTTAAAAAAAAAATAGCTTCAAAATATAATTGAAATTGGCTTACCTAGTCTTAGAGACTATGTGCCATCACGACGCCTGTGGTGGGATTTTGGGTCGTGAAAGCGCAGGTGTGCTATCGCAGGTGCGGTATTTGGCCGCAGATGCGAAGCCTAGGATTTTAAGTGAGTTCCGCACCTGCTATGGAAATTCCGCAGGTGCGGCGTCGCAGAAGCGAAAAAAGGGACCGCAGGTGCGGTTTCACTGGGCAGAAAGTATAAATAGAGGACTTCGAGATTTTTCCTTATTTCCACCATTTTTAACTCGGGTTTTGGAACGGTTGAGGTGATTTTGAAGGGGATTCAAGGAAATTCACTGAGGTAAGTCCCTTGAGCCTATGTACCTTTAGTTATGGTGTTTTCCCGTTGATTTCTCATCTAATTAGTGGGGTTTTGAAGTGAACAAATTGGGGGTTAGGGCTTGGGATTTTGGAGAGTATAATTTGGGGATTTGAAGGACCAAACGATGTCAGATTTTGATAAATTTTGTATGGTTAGACTCGTGAGTGAATGAGCTTCCGGGTTTTGTGATTTTTGTTGCATTTCGAGAGGTGGGCCGGGGGGGGGGGGTGAGTCAATTTCAGATTTCTGCTATAATTTGGTATTCTTCTTGTGGAATTGATTCCTTTAGCCTATATTGACCGTATTGTATTACTTGTGACTAGATTCGGGACGTTCGGAGGCCGCATTGAGAGGCAAGGGCATTCCGGAGTAGGACTTTGCTTGGTTTGAGGTAATAATGCTTTCAAACTTGGTTCTGAGGGTTCAAATCCCTGAACTATATGCTATACGATTGGTATTGAGGTGACGCACATGCCAAGTGACGGGCGTGCGAGCGTGCACCGTGAAAAAAATGGTCTGGTTGATTCCATGGCACTGTATAGTGACTTTATTTTGTTGATATCCATGTTTTCATCTTGTGATAAAGTAACTGAGCTGTCAATCATGCTAGATATCGTGTTTAGGCTTTATGATGGTACTGTTGGGACCCCTAGTGGTCGTTCTTGCTGTCATCTCACTGATTTCATTAATATTATGTACTCAATCATGTTCATGCATTCCATATCATATCTCCGTCTCAGTTGTTGTTTATTGATACATCATATCATTCCTTCGGGCTAGTTTTCATGATATTGTGAGCCCGTGAGTGAGACTGGAGAGATTGATGACTGAGTGAGGCTGAGAACTTGATTATGAGTGACAGTTATGGGATCGGGCTGTACGCCACAGTGGTTATACTGATTTTGTGATAGCGCTTGGGCTGTAGGAGCCCATCCGGAGTCTGTAACACACCCCTAGTAAGCGCAGTTGATATTATCGAGGGATGGATCTTCTCTGGATATGGATCTTGTCCGAAGTACTTGATACCCAGAGATGGATCTTCTCCACAGGGCTGGATTGGCCTTCCTCGGTACTGGGTGACTTATAGTCAGTGATGTATATGTTCTGGGATGGATCTTCCCTGGGCCGTATGGGCCATATACAGTACCGAGTGGTTGAGCATTCGAGAGTGTGAGCACATGAGGCTGATAACATGGTGTGTCACATACAACATGTGCATTGGCATGTAGAGATAGCAGAGTTATGTTCTTTACACTGTTCGGATCTGATTCACTTTACTGTTTGAGTTGCCTATTTAATTTGGAAGCATGCCTACGTTTCTGTTCAGTTATTTCTATTTTATCTGTATCGGTTGAGTTCGTCACTACCTTTCAGTCCAAAGTTTGGACTTGTTACTTATTGAGTTGGATGTACTCATGTTACTCCCTGCACCTCGTGTGTAGTTCCAAGCGTTTTTGGTCACGGCGGTGGTTGCTGATTGCGGCTTCAGAGTTCAGAGACTACCAAGGTAGCTGCACGGCGTTCGCAGGCCTTGACTCTCCTCCTTTATCACCAGTTGTATTTTCAGTTTATTTCTCTAGACACTATAGTGGACTGTATTCTAATTTAGACGCTCATGTACTCTGTGACACCCTATTTTTGGGATGGATTGTATCGTATTTTGGATATTTCTGTTTTCAAAAAGGCCTTCCTAAATTATTAAATTGCTTCCATCTTTATGTGGAAAGAGTTTTTCTGTTTGGGGATGTTGAGTTGTGGCTTGCCTAGTTCCACGATAGGCGCCATCCCGACGGGGTAGGTTTTGGGTCGTGACAAGTTGGTATCAGAGCCTAGGTTACATAGGTCTCACGAGTCATGAGCGGGTTTAGTAGAGTCTAGAGGATCGGTACAGAGATGTCTGTACTTATCTTTGAGAGTCTGCAGAACCCTTAGGAAACTCCACATTCTTGAATTCTTGTCGTGCGAATCTGTTGATTCTAGTAACTAAACATTTGTTGTTTCATTCTCTCATAGATGGTGAGGACTCGTACTACTGGGCAGGATAGACAGCCACCAGTACCACCAGCCTAGGCCGCGAGAGGCCGAGGCCGCGGTAGGGGCAGAGGTGCAGCCCACACAGTAGATGGGCCAGTACCTGCAGATCCACCAGTTGCCCGGGTCAGGACAAGATTCTAGTTATTGATGCACCAGCTCAGGCACCACCTGTGCCTATTGTGATTCCAGGCCTTCAGGAGGCTTTAGCTCAGATTTTGACCGCGTGTACTAGTCTTGCTTAGGCGGTCTCTGTTCCGGCCGAAGCAACCACTTCTCAGGCCAGGGGAAGTACTCAGACTCCCGCTACCCGCAATACAGAGCAGGTGGTACAGGGATTCCAGACACCGGGGGCACCACCAGCCCAGCCGGTTGCAGTTGCTTGGGACTATGTGGTTCCTGCTATGCCTAAGCATGAGCAGCGTAGATTGGAGAGGTTTGGAAGACTCCAACCTCCATCTTTCAGTGTTGCAGAGGGAGAGGACACACATGGTTTCTTGGATAGATGTCAGAGGATACTCTGTACAACAGGTATTCTGGAGACCAGTAGGGTCTCATTCACTACATTCCAGTTCTCTAGGATTGCATTCAGTTAGTGGGAGGCTTACGAGAGGCGTAGGCCGGTCGGCGCAGCGCCCCTTGCTTGGAAGCAGTTCTCCGTTATCTTTCTGGAGAAGTTCGTGCCTCAGTCTCACAGAGAAGATCTGTGCAGACAGTTTGAGCAGCTTCATCAAGGTGATATGTCTGTGATGCAGTATGAGATGCGATTCTCGGAGTTGGCCCGTCATGCTATCTGGTTGGTTCCTATAGACAGGGAGAGGATCATGAGGTTTATAGATGGCCTCACTATTCAGTTGCGATTGCTTATGACTACAGAGAGTGTGTCTGGTGCTACATTTGATGAGGTTGTCAATATTGCTCGTCAAATTGAGATAGTTCGTAGTCAGGAGCGGGTTGAGAAGGAGGCTAAGAGGCTTCATGGACAGGGTGGATTCAGCGATGTTCTTTTTGGGGGTCAGTTCCACCACGGTAGGGGTCGTCGTTTTAGACATGCTCAGACGACTCGCCCGGTTCACCGTGGTGCACCATCTGGCCATGGTGTACAAAACTATCAGCAAGGCCAGTCTTCATTTAGTGCACTACCAGCTCAGAGTTCGTCTAATGCACCATCAGCTCAGGGTTCATCTGTTTCAGGACCTTCTAGCAGTTATTCCGGTGCTCGGGGTTCCCTTCAGTCCCCACCGCTATTTGCAGAGAGAGGTTGCTTTGAGTGCGGAGATTTGGGTCATATCAAGAGGCATTGTCCCCGCCTTTAGGGAGGTTCATCTCAGCAGGGGAGTTAGCCTTCGACTTCGACACCAGTTACTTCACCACCTGCCCAGCCAGATCGGGGTGGAGCTAGGTCAGCTAGGGGTCGCCCTAGAGGGGGAGGCCGATCAGGTGGCGGTCATGCCTGTTTTTATGTATTCCCTACCAGACTAGATGCCATTATTTTGGATGATTTGATTACAGGTATTATCTTAGTTTGCCATAGAGGTGCCTCTGTATTATTTGACCCTGGTTCCACTTATTCGTATGTGTCCTCGTATTTCGCTCATTTTCTGGATATTCCCCATGAGTCTCTAGTTTCACCTGTTCATGTGTCTACACCGGTGGGTGATACTATCATTGTGGACCGTGTATAACAGTCATGTGTGGTGACTATTGGGAGTCTGGAGACTAGAGTAGATCTCTTATTGCTTAGTATGGTCAATTTAGATGTTATCTTGGGTGTGGTGAGTTATCAGATATTTTGTTATATGGCATTGAGCCAAGTGGGGGAGTCTGCTATCTATGATTAAATTGTTATTTTGAAGGATGCAGTGCGTACGGGATGTGAATTTGATCAGTGGTGTTAAGGTAGGGTTACCCCTTCGAGCGTTGCTGTACTAATGAGGCACGTGTTTTTTATCCTGCTTGGGCGATGCAATTTAGAATCTGAAATTACATTTAATGGTGTCGAGATTTACGGTAATTCTGTATGATTATGGATTCTACATTTTAGTATAAGAAAGGTAAGAAGAATAATTTTAAATTCGCATAAGGTATTTTTAGAGTGAGCGTCACAGTTGAGGTATTTATGGAGGTACTTAAGAAGAGCACAATGGCTTATGAGCCTTAGGGCGGTGTGGTTTTAATGCTAGGGTCTCGTGTGGTGAGTCTTGGGTTGAGGATTGAAGTATTATGGCAAGGAGGAGTATCAATTTGAAGGTAATTCAGAAGGAACTCGGAGAAATAGGACAGCTTGGTAGTAGGTTGTATCAGATGGTAATGGATATGATCGGTTCGTTGGGTGCTTATAATGTGGTGGTTTTCTACAAGTGTTTCGTGGCAATGCTCTCGGGTTTTTGGTGACCTGCGTGGTTTGGTTGAGTTAGAGAGATTTAGTTCTGATGGCTTAATTATGTACAAATGGGTTTCGAAGAGATCTCAATAGTTTCTACCACGATTCGAGGAGTATATTTCCTACTGACGTGAGGAGCATGTGATGTACAGTGATTTTCTCCTGGATGGGATCAAATGGAAAGTTCTTGGCTAATTAAGTATGCAGTTTCTTGTGACTCGGAGTGGATTACCAAGCTCTCATATTTTTCGTATGATGGCATGATATGTGCGGTGTTGTGTAGGATTGAGAATTTCATGTGTAAGGTCACGGTTCAATTTTGAAGGGAGGTCATGAATCCTTAGGCAGCATGGGCAGTTTCGGATGACTAGGTAACTGATATTTCTATCTGGTATGGCTTGATGAGGGTATATATTTCAGAAGGGGCAATGTGTTTTGATTTATGGATACTTCATTGGTATTGCGACACTCTCTTATTTGATTGACTGCTGATGTTCAAATTTTGCTTTGTGGCACAGAAGAATTATAGAAGTATTCCTCATGGGATAATCATGTATTGGAGAAGTGTTAACATTCAGGCAGTGGAGTTGAGATCAGATATAGTGATTCATGTGTTCTATGGATTTGGAGACTAGGAGTTCTCAGGAGCAGATTGTATCATGGTTGTGGACTGTGAAGTCGTGGCCGAAGCTATCCAGATGATAATATGTGTTATGATTTAGTAATTGTGGAAAATTGGAAGGTTATTTATCTATTTGTGGGTGACTAGAGCTGATTTGGGGGTCCATTGGTAGGCCCAATTAGGATATGTATTCTATACCGAGCCGGATTAGTTGGCTCCATACTGCTATTGTTGAGGGATATGCAATTCGGTTGTTGTGAAGCTTATTCATGTTCTGAAATGATCTGTGAGTTACTCTTCTATGCTACGAGGAGTTGTGATTCGTTGGTTATATGCACATATGGTGCGGTTCTATTGTGGACTTATAGCGGAATTTGAGCGAGAATAGTATTGGGTATTGCTTGGTTGATGGCGTATTGTTATGTTCTTTTGGGTTTTATGTGCCATGGCATCATTTTCTTCTCCGCGGATATGGTAATGCACTTTGAGTACTTGATGTCGAATTGCGCATGGTTATAAAGTTTTAGCATGGTGACTTGAGGTGTTTCATATGGACCACTATTTGGATAGGGTCGCGTATTGCAGCAGAGTTATGTGGAAATATGATCCTTTGTGTTAGATTCGTGTGTTATGGTTCTATGGTGTGTGATGGTTTAAGCATTTCATGGTGGTGGTACTTGATGAGCTTGCGGGACGGATCTCTCGTTTGAGTCATTTTCCATGATTGAGTACATTTGGAATGTTGCTATTTGGTGCACGGATTGCACAAGTTTGGCTTTAGATTGATTGATGTGTCATGTTACTAGAGTGGTCGTATTGGATGAGATGAGGTCATTAGACCTAGAATGGAAACTATCGGATTTGATTGTGGTATATTTGGAAGGGTAATATCGGAAGTCGACTTAGAAATTGGCTATAGTTCTTGTAGAATGAGAGGGAGTTCCATGACCGCTGGTCTGATGAATGGTTGTGAATTCTGCATGTTTCTTTCATCATCGGCAGCGTACAAAGTTTTTAGAGCGAGGCTTGTTTGATATGAGGTCTATTACCGGTATTGGGTTGTTTGAGCAGCTACTGTGATTTGAAATTTTTGCTATGAGTATTTGAGTTATGTGATTACATCTTGGGTTATAGATATGGCTTGATATAGCTTGTTCAGACTTATACAGTATGTAGATGCGAGATTCTGATCTTATAAGAAATTTTGGATGTTGGAAATTGGATTCTAAGGCTTGTGGGCTAGGTTGAATTGAGAATTTTCAGTTATGTTGTGTTATCAGACCTATATAGGATAGGGTGACGCAGAGTCACCCCCGGGTTCGTGCGTGGTAAGATAGAATAGTGATTTGGTTGCATGGAAATAACTCTTGGCACGTTCGAGGACGAACGTATGTTTAAGTGGAAGAGGATATAACGACCCGGCCGGTCGTTTTGAGAGTTATAATCCCGTTCCCACATTTACTGCTTCTTTTTATGTTCTTCAGCTATATTATGATGTACTGAGTTGGTTGGTTCGAGTCTGGAGTGGTTTCTGGGTGAATTGAGACACTTAGTCTCTTTATTAGAAGCTTAGGTTGAAAAAGTCAACCGGATGTTGACTTATGTGTAAATGATCTCAGATTTGAATTTTGATGGTTCTGTAAGCTCCGTTAGGTGATTTTGGACTTAGTTGTGCGTTCGGAATATGATTTGGAGGTTCGTAGTGGAATTAGGCTTGAATTAGCGAAAATTGGTAATTTGGTGATTATGGTCGGCAGTGGAAAATTTGATATCGGGGTCGGAATGGATTTTCGGAAATTGGAGTAGGTTTGTGGTGCCATTTGTGACGTGTGTGTAAAATTTGAGGTCATTCAGGCGTGGTTTGGTAAGTTTCGACATCGTTTGTGGAATTCAAAAGTTTAAAAGTTCTTAGGCTTGAATCCGAGGGTAATTTGGTGTTTTGATATTGTTTTGAGTGATTCGAAAGCTCGACTAAGTTTGTATGATGTTATGCGATGTTTTGGTATATTTGGTTGAGGTCCCAAGGGACTTGGGGTGGTTCCGGGTTGTTAACGGGAGGTTTGGAACTTGGAAAATGCAGCTGAACTGCTGCTGCTGGTGTTTTCCGCACCTGCGGAGAGGGATCCGCAGGTGCGCGAACGCAGAAGTGCATGGGAGGTCGCAGATGCGGGCAGTGTTCAGTTGGACTGTCACCGCAGGTGCGAAAAGGGGGTCGCATCTGCGTGCCCGCAGATGCGAGGCTGAGTCGCAGATGCGGAAGTGAGGAGTTGGTCGATTTTCGCAGAAGCGGAGGGAGAGGCGTAGGTGCGCTATTGCAAGTGCAGTATTTGGCCGCAGATTCGGAGCCTGGGATTTTAAGTGAGTTCCGCACCTGCAATGGAAATTCCGCAGGTGCGGCGATGCAGAAGCGGAAAAAGGGATCGCAGGGCGATGCAGAAGCGGAAAAAGGGACCGCATGTGCGGTTTCACTGGGCAGAAAGTATAAATAGAGGACTTCGAGATTTTACCTCATTTCCACTATTTTTAACTTGGACTTTGGAGCTTTTGAGGTGATTTTGAAGGGGATTCAAGGAAATTCACTAAGGTAAGTCCCTTGAGCCTATGTACCCTTAGCTATGGTGTTTTCCCATTGATTTCTCATCTAATTAGTGGGGCTTTGAAGTGAAAAAATTGGGGGTTAGGGCTTGGGATTTTGGAGAGTGTAATTTGGGGATTTGAGGGACCAAATGATGTCGTATTTTGATAAATTTTGTATGGTTAGACTCGTGAGTGAATGGGCTTTCCGGTTTTGTGATTTTTGTTAGATTCCGAGACGTGGGCCCGGGGGGAGGGGGTGAGTCGATTTCAGATTTAGGCTATAATTTGGTATTCTTCTTGTGGAATTGATTCCTTTAGCCTATACTGACAGTATTGTATTACTGGTGACTAGATTCGGGACGTTCGGAGGTCGAATTGAGAGGCAAGGGCATTCCGGAGTAGGACTTTGCTTGGTTTGTGGCAAGTAACACTTTCAAACTTAGCTTTAAGGGTTCGAAACCCCGAACTATGTGCTATACGATTGGTATTAAGGTGACGCACATGCCAAGTGACGGGCGTGTGAGCATGCACCGTGAAAAAGGTGGCCTGGTTGATTCCATGGCACTGTATAGTGACTCTATTTTGTTGATATCCGTGTTTTCATCTTGTGATAAAATAATTGACCTTTCAATCATGCTAGATATCATGTTTAGGCTTTATGCTGGTACTGTGGGGATCCCTAGTGGTCGTTTCTTGCTGTCATCTCACTAATTTCATTGATATTATGTACTCAGTCATGTTCATGCATTCCATATCATATCTCCGTCTCAGTTGTTGTTTATTGATACATCATATCATTGTTTCGGGCTAGTTTTCATGATATTGTGAGCCCGTGAGTGAGACTAGAGAGATTGGTGATTGAGTGAGGCTGAGAGCTTGGTTATGAGTGACAGTTATGGGATCGGGCTGCACGCCGCAGTGGTTATACTGATTTTGTGATAGCGCTTGGGCTGTAGGAGCACCTCTGGAGACTGTAACACACCCCCAGTGAGCACGGTTAATATTATTGAGGGATGGATCTTGTCCGAAGTACTTGATACCCGGAGATGGATCTTCTCCACAGGGCTGGATTGGCCTTTCTCGGTACTGGGTGAGTTATAGTCAGTGATGTATATGTTCTGGGATGGATCTTCCCTGGGCCGTATGGGCCATATACAGTACCGTGTGGTTGAGCATTCGAGAGTGTGAGCACATGAGGCTGACATCATGGTGCATCACATACAACATGTGCATTGGCGTGTAGAGATAGCAGAGTTATGTTCTTTACACTGTTCGGATCTACTGCACTTTATTGTTTGAGTTGCCTATTTAATTTGGAAGCATGCCTACATTTCTGTTCAGTTATTTCTATTTATCGGTACCGGTTGAGTTCGTCACTACCTTTTAGTCCAAAGTTTGGACTTGTTACTTACTGAGTTGGATGTACTCACGTTACTCCCTGCACCTCGTGTGCAGATCCAGGCATTTTTGGTCACGGCGGTGATTGCTGATTGCGGCTTCAGAGTTCGGAGACTACCAAGGTAGTTGGACGGCATTCGCAGGCCTTGACTCTCCTCCTTTATCACCAGTTGTATTTTCAGTTTATTTCTCTAGACACTGTAGTGGACTGTATTCTAATTTAGACACTCATGTACTCTGTGACACCCTGTTTTTGGGATAGATTGTATCGTATTTTGGATATTTCTGTTTTCAAAAAGGCTTTCCTAAATTATTAAATTGCTTCCGTCTTTATGTTCAAGGATTTTTTCTTTGTTGGGATGTTGAGTTGTGGCTTGCCTAGTTCCACGGTAGGCGCCATCACGACGGGATAAGTTTTAGGTCATGATAGTCAGAAAGCACTGCTTTGTGACTATTTGTTGATGACTTTACTAGATAACATGGATATGCTTAATACAAACTATGTGTGAACTGTGTGTTGTATTGAAGAAATTCATTTCAATAATAAAGACACGGTTTGATGTGAATATCAAGACCTTGAGGTCAAACAATGGCATAGAATTCTTTAATGCCAAATGTAATGAATTGTTAGCTACAATTGTTATTATACATCAAAGTAGTTATCCATATACTCCTCAACAAATGGTATAGTTGTAAGAAAATATGGGCATATTTTAGATGTTGCTAGGGCTCTAAAATTTAAAAGTGAGGTACCTCTCAAGTTCTGGAGTGAGTGTGTCAAGACTGCTGCATATTTGATCAACAGCCTACCAACAAAAGTAGTGCACGGAAAGACACCTTATGCAATGCTATATGAGAAGACAACTAGTCTGGACCATTTAAGGGTGTTTGGTTGCCAAAGTTATGCTTGTAATATACCTAAGGGGGATAAGTTTGCTCCCAAACATAAAGAGAGCAGTGTTTATTGAATACTCTAAGACACAAAAAGGGTACAAGTTGTATGACCTTGACATTCACACAATATTTTTCAGTACGGATGTAAAATTTCGGGAGTTTATCTTCCCTTTCAAACAAGCTTCTAGTGATGATGATGAAACATTATTTTTACGGCATGCAGTAGACCCATCTAATCCCAGCCTAAATTATACACCACCATTTGATCAACAGTGTGAGGAGGATCATCCTGACCACCCTTTGTGTAACACTCCGTAAATTTAAATTAGTTGTGGATGCATTAAATGAGTATTAACGTGACCTTTTAACATGTGAAGTCCTATCGGGATGAGTATGGGTGGAAACCGTTGTTTTGGAACCAAGACTAATAGTGAGGTGCATAAAATTTGATAGAATCGACTAAGTTTATGGGAGGTCTGTCTTATAGCCTTAGACAATGCAAGGCCATGAAAATTCACAGCCTTAGAAAGTGCAAGGCCATGAAAACTCACGGCCATAGACAATGCAAGGCCATAAAAACTTACGGCCATAGACAGTGCAAGGCACTATCCAGGGCATTAACCTCAGCGTCCCTGACAATGCAAGGCACTGTAGTTTTGGCGCCTTTGATGGCGCCTTGCATAGTTATTTTGGCGTCTTAGATGATGTCCCACACTGATGATGTTTATCCGAGCGACTTTTATTTCCTCTTCATTTTTTGAGGACATGTACACTTATTTAAACCCTACCTCGTCCCCCACAACTCAAACACGTAGCTTTGCTCAAGAAAAGGAAGCTCTCAAGAACCCAACTTCCCAAAGGTCCCTCCATCATCCAAGGAAGTTCTAACGATTATTCTAAGTTAATTTCAATTCTCCAACACCTTATTAATATGGATAAATCCTTTAAATCTTTAGATATTCAATCAAGACACCATTGTTGAGAAAAGAAACCCTAGAACTCGAATTCAAGAGGATTGAACTTCAAAAAGGTAATTCTTCTACTACCTAATCATTTATAGCTATGAATTGATGAGTTTTTGGAAGAATAGTAGATGGGTTTAATAAAGAGAATCATATATACTATTCTAGGGTTTTGGGTTGTTGACGTATGATTGTTGTAAGCATTTGGGTGATGAGAAATGGTATTAGTTACATCTATTTGGGATTGTAGAATCATCTAGAAGTAGTAGAATGAGAAGTTTGTGAAGAAAAGATCAATTACTGAGGGCTATGAGGCTTTACGCCCATAAGGTGTTTGATAAAATACCTAACTGACCAAAACATGAGAATTAGTGCTAACATTGGTTCATCTTGATATATATTGACATAGATTATCGTTGAAAGAGGCGACGGACATTGTGATACGCTTAAAAAGACCAGAGTCAAGGTATGTGAAGCTAGCTCTCTATGTTTGGGAATGATAATGATTCTCCATACACTATGTTTCTTTTACAACGTTACTAATTGCCTCAGAAATATATAGTTAAGCCTAGTTCCTTGAATAGTTTCGGCACTTTTATTCTTTAGCTTCATAACTCGTTCATGACCTTCATCTTGAACGTTGTGAGCTCAGTGTGTAATTAATATAGAATTGGGTTTGATGCCCATGAGTCTCAGTCTAGATTACTCAGCATGTCATAAATAGTTAAAGTTTCAGTTTTCATAATCATTTCATGTATACATGTCTCAGTCTAGTCCTATTCAGTATTCTAATATCATGTAACTCAGTGTGATTCAATATTTTAGTATCATGTATTGCAGTATTATTCTCAGTTCCTGAGTTTAAATCCTTAATGTTTAACACCTGTATTTGGTCCTGAGGCTGTAGTTTATGCTTTATGCATATTTGAGCCTGAGACCGTAGTTGATGCTTTATGTATTTTTGGGCCTAAGGCAGTAGTTATGTATACATATACTTGAGCCTGAGACCGTAGCTTGTGCACATATATATTGGGCCCGAGGCCGTAGTTTATTCAGATAAACAGATGGTTCATCATTCAGAAGAGGGAGTATTCATATCCTTACTTCCTTTGTTTAGTTCAGTTATCAGTTACCACTTATCATTTTAGTTATCAATTATGAGTTATAATTTCAGTTTCAGTTTCAGCTGTTGTCATATCAGTTATCAGTTCTCAGTTATTAGCTCAGTTTTAGTTTCATAATTTATAGTTCTTTCTTATAGTTGCTTTACATACCAGTGCAATTCAAATGTACTGACGTCCCTTTTTCCTGAGGCCTGCATCTCACGATGTAGGTAATGATTTACAGGTTGACAATTCAGAGTGCTAGGAATCCCGTACCAGCTATTTGGTGATCCTCAGTTCTTTCGAGGAATTATAATACCTTAAGATCTTCAGTATTTTCAGACAGTCAGTGTTTTCAGTACTTCATTAGAGGCTTCATAGACTAGAGTAACAGTTAGACAGAGTCACGGGCTTTTCATGTTAAGCAATGTTTCCACATATATGTTTTAGACTTATATTAGTGCTTCTACATTTCATTTATATCATTCAGACTTTCCGTATATTATCATGTGCTAGTTTATCTTCCGCATTCAGTATGTTATGATATCATGTGGTGAGTCAGGCAGTTGGTTCGCTCGGTCACATGTAGTTAGGCATCGGGTGTCGTGTTACGTCCAGACCTAGGTTCGGGGAGTGACAAAGCTTGGTATCAGAGCCCTACATTCAAGTGTCCTAGGGAGTCTATGAAGCTATGTCCAGTGGAGTTTCCTTTATATGTGTGTGTCGGCCTTGCATATAAATGGGTAACTGCCAAGATATTCAGGATTGTCTCATTTCTTTCAACTCTAGATCGTGCCAGAGGCTTAGAGCAATAGGTAACCTTCTCTTCTTATCGAATTTCACACATATCGAATGCCCAAGTGAAGGGCAGGAAAAACCCAAGGTCCTAGAATATATGATCGCCTATTGGGGTATAATTATGGAGTACAAGTTGGTAACAAATGAGACTTGAGAGGATATTGACTGTGGGATACAATCGATAGTAGTACATATTATAGCATAACCTTATTAGAAAATACAAAAGCAATTATCATATTTGATGGTTATCAGTTTACCTCAACTACCAGTTATACAGTCTTTCAGTTAGTAGGTTTATAGTTATTCAGTATGCTAATTATAAGTTATTCAGTTACCAGATCTCCAATTTTCAGTGTATCCAAAATTTGGTGACTTCTGAGTACAGAGTGATACCTATGGGTGACAAAAGAAAATGTAAGTAATAGTTTTTATAGTAAAATCTTTGCATGTTTTAGGTCTAGAGTAAGACTCAAGACTCGCCGAATGGTGTAGGAAGTGATTAATCAGATGATGGTATGTTCTGAAGGACAAGTTTGTGTATGGTAGTGTATCCGTATATGTTTTACCTCATAGAAAAAATATATTTTAATTCTAAAAAATGGAGCCACAGGTTGGATGATGGTAGTTCAGATGTTAGACCCCACGGTGTAACATGTTAAGAATCTAATTGCAATGGGCATGAACTATTCACCATAGTTTTGGACAAAAAGGAGCCTAAGGGCAAAATAAATAGGAGTCAGAAATAGTTGTTACTACCAAAGATGTGACATTCATATGATTCATGCATATGACTAAGAAGATATGATGTACGAAATGAGAATCAAGAGCAACCGACATTGAATTTCAGGGAATGATTTTATGTTGTTCAGATTTATTCAAATCAGAACGAGAAAGTGCCACGTTAGTAAGTTACTATAAGAAGCAGCTATTATTGTGAGATAAAGGATATATCAGTTCCCCTTTGGTTATGTGACTTAGTGTTTACCCCGAATGTTTATAGTCTGACGTGAATTTGAAGTGTATAGAAAGTTTGGTGTTAGATATTCCAATTTCGTTTAAGACAGATGAAATTTCCCTAATTGTGATCCATGTACATAGTACAAAAGAAAGATAGTGTGCGACCGTAGAATAGGGTCGGATAATGAGGGAAGTTAGGAATAACCTTATGCTTCTCTTTAGTTATTCAAAGCAGAATAAGAAAACATGATGCTAGTAGGTTGTTAGTAAAAGGATAGTAAGTAAGTTTTGAGTAGATACAACAAATTAGCAATTTCAACAGAGCTAGTAGAGCTACAATTTGATTTACTTAGTCAGGTTAACACTATTGAGTGGGTAACAGTTTGAAACACCGAACGCATGTTAGAACCTGAAGTGTTTAAGTTAAACCTGAAGTATAGTGATAGTGGGAAAAAATCAGCTAGTAATAAGAGAGCAAACTACAGAAGAATATCCTTTAAGAATTATCGAAAAAGGTCTCCTAGGATTGACAATGTGAGCAGAAGATTATGCTAAGGTGTACATTCAAGAGATCGTCCAATTTTATGGGACGACCAATTGCATGGGACTCCATTGTCCATCATTTCAGATTGTGGTGCTCAATTTTACAACAAACTTTTAGAAGTCCTTTCAGAAAGGATTAGACATACGAGTAAGCCTCATCACAGTTTTTCATCTTTAGATAGATGGCCAGGAAGAGCGCACTATTCAGAATCTTGACGATATGTCCTTGATTTTAAAGGTATTTGAGATGATCACATACCTCTCATTGAGTTTGTTAATAATAACAACTACCATTATAGTATCAAAATGGCACCGCACGAAGCTCTGTATGGGCGAAGGTGTAGATCGGCAATTGATATGTTCAAAGTTGGTGAGGCAGAGTTGTTGGGACTAGATTTGGTCTATCAGGCTGTGGAGGAAGTCAAATTGATTCCAAGAGCATTTGAATACGACTTAAAATTTCCAAAAGTGCTATTCGTATGTGCAGCGTAGAGACCTAGAGTTTCAAGTTAATGATTGGGTGTTTCTAAAAGTTTTGCCTATGAAAGGTGTTATAAGATTTGGGAAGAAAGTAAAGCCCAGTCCCAGATACATCGAGCCGTATAGGATCTTACCAAGGATCGGGCAAGTAGCTTATGAGGTAAGGTTGCCACCAGAATTGGCGACTGTACACCTAATATATCACGTGTCATGTTATGACATTCAAGTTAGAGTATTTAGATCTCATGTCATGACATTTATGTTTTCAGTATGTAGATCTCATGTTATAACATTCATGTCAGTTCAGCACTCTAACATTTGTACCAGTTTCGTATTCATATATCCATGTTAGTTCAACATTCACATATCCATGACAGACCAGTATTCATGTATATGTTTCATTTTATGCGTATTATGATGCCCCGTGAGGCTTGTGTTGTGCTCTGTTAGCTGGCAAGTGTTATGGAGAAATGTTGAAGATAATTAACCTTCTGATTCAGACCTTATATTATAATCTCCATGTCTTTCAGTATTCAGTAAGTTCAGTAGCCATTTAGTTTAGTACCTATTTAGTTCAGTATCTCAGCAGTTCAGTAATCGGTGTATTCATTCAGTTTAGTATGCACATGTTCATGACATTTCAGTGTTCACATGTTTCCATCAGTAATGTTTAAGGTCTAGAGTTTGTCGTAGTTATAATCAGGACAATCATTCGAGGATGAATGATCCCAAGGGGGAGATAATTTAACACTCCATAAATATGAATTAGTTGTGGATGCATTAAATGAGTATTAACGTGACCTTTTAATATGTGAAGTCCTATCGGGATGAGTATAGGTGAAAACCGTTGTTCTGGAATACAGACTGATAGTGAGGTGTATAAATTTTGATAGAATCGACTAAATTTATGGGAGATCTGTCTTAAAGCCTTAGACAGTGCAAGGCCATGAAAATTTTCAGCCTTAGATAGTGCAAGGCAATGAAAACTCACGGCCATAGACAGTGCAAGGACATAAAAACTCACAGCCACAAACAATGCAAGGCACTGTCCAGGGCATTAACCTCGGCGCCCCTGACAGTGCAAGGCACTGTCCAGGGCATCAAAGTCAGCGCCCCTAACAGTGCAAGGCACTGTAGTTTTGGCGCCTCAGATGGCGCCTTGCATAGTTATTTTGGCGCCTTAGATGATGTCCCACGCCGATGATCTTTATCCGAGCGACATTTATTTCCTCTTCATTTTTTGAGGACGTGTACACTTATTTAAACCCTACCTTGTCCCCCACAACTCAAACACATAACTTTGCTCAAGAAAAGGAAGCTTTCAAGAACCCAACTTCCCAAAGGTCCCTCCATCATCCAAGGAAGTTCTAACGATTATTCTAAGTTAATTTCAATTCTCCAACACCTTATTAATATTGGTAAATCCTTAGATATTCAATCGAGACACCATTATTGAGAAAAGAAACCCTAGAACTCGAATTCAAGAGGATTGAACTTCAAAAAGGTAATTCTTCTACTACCTAATCATTTATAGCTATGAATTGATGACTTTTTGGAAGAATGGCAGATGGGTTTAATAAAGAGAATCATATGTACTATGCTAGAGTTTTGGGTTGTTGACGTATGATTGTTGTAAGCATTTGGGTGATGAGAAATGGTATTAATTACATCTATTTGGGATTGTAGAATCACCTAGAAGTAGTAGAATGAGAAGTTTGTGAAGAAAAGATCAATTACTGATGGCTATAAGGCTTTACGCCCATAAGGTGTTTGATAAAATACCTAACTGACCAAAACATGAGAATTAGTGCTAACATTGGTTCATATTGATATATATTGACATAGATTATCATTGAAAGAGGCGACGAACATTGTGATACGCTTAAAAGGACCAAAGTCAAGGTATGTGAGGCTAACTCTCTATGTTTAGGAATGTTAATGATTCTCCCTACACTATATTTCTTTTACAACGTTACTAATTGCCTCAGAAATATATACTTAAGCCTAGTTCCTTGAATAGTTTCGGCACTTTTATTCTCTAGCTTCATAACTCGTTCATGACCTCCATTCTGAACGTTGTGAGCTCAGTGTGTAATCAATATAGAATTGGGTTTGATGCCCATGAGTCTCAGTCTAGATTACTTAGCATGTCATAAACAGTTAAAGTTTCAGTTTTCATAATCATTTCATGTATACATGTCTCAGTCTAGTCCTATTCAGTATTCTAATATCATGTAACTCAGTGTGATTCAATAATTTAGTATCATGTATTGCAGTATTATTCTCAGTTCCTGAGTTTAAATCCTTAATGTTGAACACCTGTATTTGGTCCTGAGGCTGTAGTTTATGCTTTATGCATGTTTAGGCATGAGACCGTAGTTGATGCTTTATGTATTTTTGGGCCTGAGGCAGTAGTTATGTATATGTATACTTGGGCTGAGACCGTAGCTTGTGCACATATATATTGGGCCCGAGGCCATAGTTTATTCAGATAAACAAGTGGTTCATCATTCAGAAGAGGGAGTATTCATATCCTTACTTTCTTTGTTCAGTTCAGTTATTAGTTACCACTTATCATTTCAGTTATCAATTATCAGTTATAATTCAGTTTCAGCTGTTATCATATCAGCTATCAGTTCTCAGTTATTAGCTCATTTTTAGTTTCATAATTTATAGTTCTTTCTTATAGTTGCTTTACATACTAGTGCAATTCAAATGTACTGACGTCCCTTTTTTCTGGGGTCTGCATCTCACGATGAAGGTAATGATTTACAGGTTGACAATTCAGAGTGCTAGGAATCTCGTACCAGCTATTTGGTGATCCCCAGTTCTTTCAAGGAATTATAATACCTTAAGATCTTCAGTATTTTCAGACAGTCAGTGTTTTCAGTACTTCATTAGAGGCTTCATAGACTAGAGTAACAGTTAGACAGAGTCATGGGCTTTTCATGTTAAGCAATGTTTCCACATATATGTTTCAGACTTATATTAGTGTTTCTACATTTAATTTATATCATTCAGACTTTCAGTATATCAGCATGTGCTAGTTTATCTTCCGCATTTAGTATGTTATGATATCACATGTTGATTCAGTCAGGCAGTTGGTTTGCTCAATCATATGTAGTTAGGCACTGGGTGTCGTGTTACGTCCAGGCCCAGGTTCGGGGCGTGACAAAGCTTGGTATCAGAGCCCTACACTCAAGTGTCCCAGGGAGTCTATGAAGTTGTGTCCAATGGAGTTTCCTTTATATATGTGTGTCAGCCTTGCATATAAATGGGTAACTGCCGATACATTCAAGATTGTCTCATTTCTTGCAACTCTAGAGCATGCCAGAGGCTTAGAGCAATAGGTAACCTTCTCTTCTTATCGAATTTCACACATATCGAATGCACAAGCGACGGGCAGGAAAAACCCAAGGTCCTAGAATATATGATCGCCTATTGGGGTATAATTATGGAGTACAAGGTGGTAAAAAATGAGACTTGAGAGGATATTGACTGTCGGATACAATCGATAGTAGTACATATTAGAGCATAACCTTATTAGAAAATACGAAAGCAATTATCATATTTTATGGTTATCAGTTTACCTCAACTACCAGTTATACAGTCTTTCAGTTAGCAGGTTTATAGTTATTCAGTACGCTAATTATCAGTTATTCAGTTATCAGATCTCCAATTTTCAGTGTATCCAAAATTTGGTGACTTCTGAGTACAGAGTGATACTTATGGGTGACAAAAGAAAATGTAAGTAATAGTTTTTATAGTAAAATCTTTGCATGTTTTAGGTCTAGAGTAAGACTCAAGACTCGCCGAATGGTGTAGGAAGTGATTAATCAGATGATGGTATATTCTGAAGGACAAGTTTGTGTATGGTAGTGTATCTGTATATGTTTTACCTCATAGAAAATTTTTATTTTAATTCTCAAAAATGGAGCCACAGGTTGGATGATGGTAGTTCAGATGTTAGACCCCACGGTGTAATATGTTAAGAATTTAATCGCAATGGGCATGAACTATTCACCATAGTTTTGGACAAAAAGGAGCCTAAGGGCAAAATAAATAGGAGTCGGAAATATTTGTCATTACCAAAGATGTCACGTTCGTATGATTCATGCATATGACTAAGAAGATATGATGTATGAAATGAGAATCAAGAGCAACCGACATTGAATTTCATGGAATGATTTTAAGTTGTTCAGATTTATTCAAATAAAAACGAGAAAGTACCACGTTAGTAAGTTACTATAGGAAGCATCTATTATTGTGAGATAAAGGATATATCAGTTCCCCTTTGATTATGTGACTAAGTGTTTACCCCGAATGTTTATAGTCTGACGTGATTTTGAAGTGTATAGAAAGTTTGGTGTTAGATATTACAATTTCGTTTAAAACAGATGAAATTTCCCTAAGTGTGATCCATGTACATAGTGCAAAAGAAAGATAGTGTGTGAACGTAGAATAGGGTCGGATAATGAGGGAAGTTAGGAATAACCTTATGCTTCACTTTAGTTATTCAAAGCAGAATAAGAAAACATGATGCTAGTATGTGGTTAGTAAAAGGATAGGAAGTAAGTTTTGAGTAGATACACAAATTAGCAATTTCAACAGAACTAGTAGAGGTACAATTTGATTTACTTAGTCAGGTTAACACTAGTGAGTGGGTAACAGTTTGAAACACCGAACGCATGTTAGAACCGGAAGAGTTTAAGTTAAACCTGAAGTACAGTGATAGTAGGAAAAAATCAGCTAGTAGTAAGAGAGCAAACTATAGAAGAATATCCTTTAAGAATTATCAAAAAAGGTCTCCCCCAGGATTGACAATGTGAGCAGAAGATTATGCTAAGGTGTACATTCAAGAGATCGTCCAATTTCATGGGACGTCCAATTGCATGGGACTCCATTGTCCATCATTTCAGATTGTGGTGCTCAATTTTACAACAAACTTTTAGAAGTCCTTTCAGAAAGGATTAGACACACGAGTAAACCTCAGCACAGTTTTTCATACTTTAGATAGATGGCCAGGAAGAGCGCACTATTCAGAAACTTGACGGCATGTCCTTGATTTTAAAGGTATTTGGGATGATCACATACCTCTTATTGAGTTTGTTAATAATAACAACTACCATTATAGTATCAAAATGGCACCGCATGAAGCTCTATATGGACGAAGGTGTAGATCGCCAATTGATATGTTTGAAATTGGCGAGGTAGAGTTATTGGGACTAGATTTGGTCTATCAGGCTGTGGAGGAAGTCAAATTGATTCCAACAGCATTTGAATACGACTTAAAATCGCCAAAAGTCCTATTCGGATATGCAGCGTAGAGACCTAGAGTTTCAAGTTAATGATTGGGTGTTTATGAAAGTTTTGCCTATGAAATGTGTTATAAGATTTGGGAAGAATGGAAAACCCAGTACCAGATACATCGAGTCGTATAGGATCTTACTGGATCGGGCAAGTAGCTTATGAGGTAAAGTTGCCACCAGAATTGGCGACTGTACACCCAGTATATCACGTGTCATGTTATAACATTCAAGTTCGCGTATTTAGATCTCATGTCATGACATTTATGTTTTCAGTATGTAGATATCATGTTATAACATTCATGTCAGTTCAGTACTCAAACATTTGTGTCAGTTTCGTATTCATATATCCATGTTAATTCAACATTCACATATCCATGACAGACCAGTATTCACGTATATGTTTCATTTTATGCGTATTATGATGCCCCGTGAGGCTTGTGTTGTGCTCTGTTAGCTGGCAAGTGTTATGGAGAAATGTTGAAGATAACTAACCTTCTGATCCAGACCTTATATTATAATCTCCATGTCTTTCAGTATTCAGTAAGTTCATTAGCCATTTAGTTTAGTACCTATTTAGTTCAGTATCTCAGCAGTTCAGTAATCAGTGTATTCATTCAGTTTAGTATGAACGTGTTCATGACATTTCAGTGTTCACATGTTTCCATCAGTCATGTTTAAGGTCCAGAGTTTGTCGTAGTTACAATCAGGACAATCATTCGAGGACGAATGATCCCACGGGGAGATAATATATCACTCCGTAAATTTAAATTAGTTGTGGATGCATTAAATGAGTATTAACGTGACCTTTTAACATGTGAAGTCCTATCGGGATGAGTATGGGTGGAAATCGTTGTTTCGAAATACAGACCGATAGTGAGGTGCATAAAATTCGATAGAATCGACTAAGTTTATGGGAGATCCGTCTTATAGCCTTAGACAGTGCAAGGCCATGAAATATTCAGCCTTAGATAGTGCAAGGCAATGAAAACTCACGGCTATAGACAATGTAAGGTCATAAAAACTCACCACCACAGACAGTGCAAGGCACTGTCCAGGACATTAACCTCGGCGCCCCGGATAGTACAGTGCAAGGCACTGTCCAGGGCATTAAAGTCAGCGCCCCTTTAAATCCTTAGATATTTGATCGAGACACAATTATTGAGAAAAGAAACCCTAGAACTCAAATTCAAGAGGATTGAACTTCAAAAAGGTAATTGTTCTACTCCTTAATCATTTATAGCTATGAATTGATGAGTTTTTGGGAGAATTGTAGATAGGTTTAATAAAGAGAATCATATGAACTATGCTAGGGTTTTGGGTTGTTGACTTATGATTGTTGTAAGCATGTGGGTGATGAGAAATGATGTTAGTTACATGTATTTGGGATTGTAGAATCACCTAGAAGTAGTAGAATGAGAATTTTGTGAAGAAAAGATCAATTACTGAGGTCTATGAGGCTTTACGCTCATAACGTGTTTGATAAAATACCTAACTAACCAAAACATGAGAATTAATGCTAATATTGGTTCCTCTTGATATATATATTTACATAGATTATCGTTGAAAGAGGCGATGAACATTGTGATACGCTTAAAAGGACTAGAGTCAAGGTATGTAAGGCTAATTCTCTATGTTTGGGAATGTTAATGTTTCTCCCTACACTACGTTTCTTTTACAACATTACTAATTGCCTCAGAAATATATAGTTAAGCCTAGTTCCTTGAACAGTTTCGGAACTTTTATTCTCTAGCTTCATAACACGTTCATGACTTTCATTTTGAACGTTGTGAGCTCAGTGAGAAATCAATATAGACTTGGGTTTGATGCCCATGAGTCTTAGTCTAGATTACTCAGCATGTCATAAACAGTTAAAGTTTCAATTTTCTTAATCAGTTCATTAGTATATGTCTCAGTCCAGTACTATTCAGTATTCCAGTATCATGCAACTTAGTATGATTCAATATTTCAGTATGATATATGGCAGTACGATTCTTAGTTCCTGAATTTAAATCCCTGAATGTTGAACACCAGTATTTGGGCCTGAGGCCATAGTTTATGCGTTATACATGTTTGGGCCTGAGGCCATAGTTGATGATTTATGCATTTTTGGGCATGAGACCGTAGTTATGTATACGTATACTTGGGCCTGAGGCCGTAGCTTATGCACATATATATTGGGTCCGAGGCCGTAGTTTATTCAGATAAACATGTGGTTAATCATTCAGAAGAGGGAGTATTCATATCCTTACTTTCTTTGTTCGGTTCAGTTATTAGTTATCAGTTATCAGTTATAATTTCAGTTCGGTTTCAGTTGTTATCATATCAGTTATCAGTTCTCAGTTATTAACTCAATTTTAGTTTTATCATTTATAGTTCTTTCTTTCAGTTGCTTTACATACCAGTGCAATTCAAATGTACCGACGCCCGTTTTGCCAAGGGACTGCATCTCACGATGCAGGTAATGATTTACAGGTTGACAATTCAAAGCGCTAGGATTCTCATACCAGCTATTTGGTGATCCCCAGTTCTTTCGGGGAATTCTAATTACCTTACAGTCTTCAGTACGTATTTTCAGATATTCGGTGTTTTTAGTACTTTATTAGAGGCTTCATAGATTAGAGTAATAGTTAGACAGAGTCGTAGGATTTTCATGTTAAGCAATGTATCCACATATATGTTTCAGACTTATGTTAGTGTTTTCGCATTTTATTTATATCATTCAGGCTTTCCGTATATCAGCATGTGATAGTTTATCTTCCGTATTGAGTAAGTTATGATATCATATGTTGATTCAGTCAGCCAGTTGGTTCACTCGTTCACATGTCGTCAGGCACCAGGTACCGTATTTCGTCCAGGCCTAGGTTCGGGGCGTGACACTTTGACAGAAACTGGAGTTCAGAAGCAGACAATGAGTTCACTTAGCATCATCATGTTACTGAGGATCAGGAACCCACTGACTCTCAGGTGGAGGAATCTGCCTCTCCAACTCCAACTAATGACCTCCCTATCAGTGCACCACAAGCCTCTGACATCCCTCAAATCACTAAAAACACAAGACCTCATAGAAAAATAAAACAACCAATTTGGCTTAAGGACTATGTTACCACTAAACTACCAAGAAAACATATCTACCCCATGTCCAACCATTTGTCCTATAGTCACTTATCAGCTGCCTATCAAGCATATCTTCAAGCCTTTGCTTCTTCAATTGAGCGTACAAGAAAGTTGCAGCATATCATAATTGAGTGAATACTATGCAACAAGAGATTTAAGTCTTAGAAGACAATCATACATAGGACATTGTAGACCTACCACCTAATAAGTAAGCTATTGGGTCCAAATGGGTGTATAAAATCTAGTACAAAGCCAATGGTGAAGTTGGCAGATTTAAGGCTAGGTTAGTAGCCAAGGGGTACATACATCATGAGGGCTTAGATTACCATAAAATATTTTCCCTTGTAGCTATTGGTGTTGCAGCATCTAAAGGTTGGCCATTGTTTCAAATCGATGTAAATAATGCATTTTTGCAAGAGGACTTATGTGAGGAAGTTTATATGCAGCTTCCCGGGGATTTCACAGTCAAGGGGAGTCCAGCGTATGTCGAATGCTTAAATCCTTTTATGGCTTAAAGCATGCCTCAAGGCAGTGGAATATTAAGCTAACGCATGCACTACTGGAAAATGGCTTCATTCAAAGTTCTCATGACCATTCACTATTCACTAAGAGACATGGAGCATATATTTTAATTGTGTTGGTGTATATAGATGATCTTCTAATATTAGGAAGTAGCAGTAGCTTGATACATGAGGCAAATGAGACCTTACACAAAAACTTTAAGATGAAGGACCTAGGGGAACTTAGATATTTCCTAGGAATTAAGGTAATGAGATCCAACAAAGGCATTTTACTCAACCAGAGAAAATATGCATTGTATTTGATCTCAGAAGTTGGTTTGAGTGCATGCAAGCCAGTCTCAACACCAATGGAACAAAATCACAATCTTACCACAATCGACTATGATAAGCATGTTGGTAATGTCAATGATGCTGCAGGAAACTGGTAGCTATTGGAAGTTAATTGGCAAGCTGTTGTACTTGACAATTACAAGGCCAGACATATATTTTGCAGTCCAAGTGTTGAGCCAGTTCATGCAACATCCTAAGGAATCACATATGGAAGTAGCATTGAGGGTTGTCAAATATATTAAGGGAAGCCCAAGATTAGGAATTCTGTTGAAAAGTGGAAACACTAATAGTCTCACACCATACTGTGACTCAGATTGGGTAGCATGTCCAAACACTAGAAGATCAGTTACAAGTTATGTGGTGAAATTAGGAGATTCTCTGTTGTCTTGGAAGTCAAAGAAGCAGCAAACTGTTAGTATAAGTTCTGCAGAAGCAGAGTATAGAAGCATAGCAGTAGTTATGGTAGAGTTAATGTAGATGAAAGGTTTAGTGCAAGAATTGGGAAACTAAGTAGAAGTACCTATACACCTACATTGCGACAGTAAGACAGCCTTGCAGATTGCTGCAAATCCAAATTTCCATCCGAGAAAAAAAACACATAGAAATTGATTGCCACTTTGTACGAGAAAGGATCAAGGAAGGGATAATCACAACCAATTACATCCTCACAAAGTAGCAAATGGAAGACATGATGACAAAAGGTCTCGGAGCATCTCAACACACACTTTTCTTAGGCAAGCTTGGAGTGCTCGATGTCTTTCACCCTCCAACTTGAGGAGGAGTGTTGTAATAGAGGAAATGTTCTAGGGGTCAGCTTGTAATAACATAAAGTTAGAGTATTTAGTTTTTATAGTTAGTTAGAGGTCGTTAACATTGTTCTATATAAGAATTAACAGACTTGTACTCAATACACAGGAAATGAAAATATTCTTTCTATTCTCTCTCTAGAACCTTCTTCTAATTATAGATTCCTACTCTTGCATATAGCATTGATAGTGTTCCACACTGAATCTGAGTTAGTTGACAAAAAAATAGTATGGTATAAATTTTTCTATTGTCGAACCGAACCATTGCACCCCTGATACGAATGCTTCATTTCAGCTGTTATGTCTTCATGAGCAACATATGGACTTTCTGATGTGGCCAAACACTCCATAGACTGGAATTTCATGCTTCGGATGGTAGAATTAGACAATTATGTTTTGAGGGAGAATATAATTTGCTTATTTTTATTTTCTAAGAAGATTCAATATGTCAAAAAGTCACAATTTAAACTGCAATATCAGAAGTTTGAATTTTACTGCAGCTTGATTAAAACTTTATAAAGGTAACTTGGACAGGAATCTTATAAAAAAATTATATCGTCAAATTATTACCTTTTGCCTTCATGAATAACTTTCAAATATAGCATGTGAAAAAGGGTTCAGTAGAAAGTTAGTGAGAGAAAGTCCAACTTCTCTCTAGTTCCCACCATCAACAATTAAATGATTATTCCATCACCCAATCCAGCGAAATCTTCAATCCCTCCTAAACCTCCAGATATGCAAAACATCAACTCTACTACTGATCCTTTAATCTCCCCAAATATTTCGACACACAAACCCTCGTCTTCCTCCAAAGAAATACTGCTCGCGAGCCTACAACGTCAATTCCGAATATACCTCTATACTTTCGAAAATGGTCTAAGAATACCCCTCGTTATATTATTGGGTTATCTATACCTCTGCAGTCATACTTTGGGTTCAAATATACCCCTCATTTAAACGGAGGGACACGTGTAATCGTCCTATTGGCCACTTCTAAATATCTCCTAATTAATTAAAAAATAATTTTCTAAAGTAATTTTTTTTTTTTGTAAAAACTGGAAAAAACTGATTTTTTTTTTTTACTAAAAACTGAAAAAAATGAAAATTTTTTTTTTTCTAGTTTTTACAAAAAAACTGCTTTTAAAAACACTGAAAAATATTTTCTAAAACAATATTTTTATAAAAATTGGAAAAAAAAAACTGAAAAGCAATTTTCTAAAGATATTAAAAACTGAAAAAAAATGAAATTCTTTAAACGTTGTTTTTTCAGTTTTTACAAAAATATTGCTTTAGAAAATTGCTTTTCAGTTTTGTTTTTTAGTTTTTACAAAAACAATTTCTTTAAAAATTATTTTTCAGTTTCTTTAAAGCAATATTTTTCTAAAAACTGGAAAAAAATATTTTTGATTTTTTCAGTTTTTAGTAAAAAAAGCATTCAATTTTTTTCAGTTTTTACAAAAATATTGCTTTAGAAAATTACTTTTCAATTTTTTTTTTCCAGTTTTTACAAAAATAATGTTTTAGAAAATATTTTTCAGTTTTTTTTAAAGCAGTTTTTTATAAAAATTGGAAAAAAAAAATATTTTCGTTTTTTCAGTTTTTAGTAAAAAAATTCAGTTTTTCCAGTTTTTACAAAAAAAAAAATGCTTTAGAAAATTGCTTTTTAATTAATTAGGAGATATTTAGAAGTGACCAACAGGACGATGACACGTGTCCCTCCGTTTAAATGAGGGGTATATTTGAACCCAAAGTATGACTGCAGGGGTATAGATAACTCAATTGTATAACGAGGGGTATTCTTAGATCATTTTTAAAAGTACAAGGGTATATTTGACCCTTTGCCGTTTAATATATTGATGACGGCTGCAGCATTCTGAACAAGCAGATTTGTTAAACAAATATTTGAGATAGAGATATGGCCTAAAGCCTTAATCTTTTGACTGATTAAAGATTACTTAACTAACTTAAGCTTCTTGGACCATTTAAATTATTCATCTAGATTGAGTACAGATAGCAGCATTAATCAAGTTCTTGCTATTTCATCACCTAAAATAGTTCATCAACTGGTGATGTTGTGGCCATTTAGTGTGAGCAAAAGACATCAATTGGACATAGCAAAAATATTTCTTTGATATGCTAAATGAAAAGAATATTGGCAACATAAATGAAAACAGTACCGTTAATTAACCTGATAAGCTCAATATAAATAATTAAGATAAGAAATCAAAACCAATAAATAAATGCCTCTGAAAATTAAACTTTAGACTACTGAGAAAAAACCTAGAAAAACGTTAAAACCATGGTTAATAAAATGAAATTAGACTTTGATTTACTCACCTTTCGACTAAGGAGACAATTTAAATGGGATTTAATAAAATTAAATAGGTATAAAGGATGAGTCGGATTTCGGAGTGGGTCAAAAATAATTTTAGTGAGTCTCTTGCTATCTTTTAAATAGAAGAATTTAAAAAAAAATAAATTACTACATTAGCTCAAATGACTTGAATGTAGTGAGTGACCTTGTATGTAAAATGACAAAAATAAAGTGACTTTTGCCATACAAAACAAAGAAATGTCTTTCTTAGATAATTTACCACTAGTAAAACTTCATTTGAATTTATTCTTTTCGGGTGCACAAGGATATATTAGTTTGGAAAACTAATGTATTAGTGGAGACACTGATAAGTAAATGACATTGTTCTTAAAAGGTTTCAACGCTAATGTGGCTTGGAGCTCGTTTAATTTAAGAAAGGCCAAATATATACACAACCTTTTAAATTTGGCACAAAATTTTACTTAGACACCTCAACTAAAATTTGTACTAATTAACCACCTTGTTAGGATCGGGAACTCGAGTATTGCGAAATTTAGCCAAACAATGTTATAATGACAACAACAAAGACAATGCAAGTTGATAACGACAATTAAAGCATATAAAGAAGACACCAATTTAATATAGTTCAGTCAGTGTGACCTACGTCCACAAGTGGAGATAAGCAAATTCACTATAGCAACAAGAGCACAAAAGAGCTTACAAAATTAGAGTAAATACTCTAATTAATCCCAAATACCCCCGAGAGAATAATCTCACAAGATCACTCCAAAGAAAGGAGATCACACAAGTATTTTCCAACACTCAACTCTCTTACAAAATACTCTCAATTACTAAAGGAGGAGATGAAACAAGAAATGAAGACTCAAGTTTTGTTGGTGTGTTTAAAATGAACTAATGGTCTTTCCTTTTATAGGCAAAAAAGTCTTGGCCTCTTAGTTGTAAAAGAAAAGATACATCGTGTGCAAATGATATTCATCACACAATGCAATATTTTTGGGTCCCAAAGAATATATGGCAACAAAGTCTATTTTACAAATAGGCTTATGCTTATGTGAGATGGACTCCACTAGCCAAAATATTGGCCATAATTACAAATCTCCACCTTGGCCTAATTTTGGCTGATATAGTAAATTTGCTTCACTTTCTCCGCAAAAGCCTCAATGGGCGTATGACAAAATTTAATGCCATCAAAATTACACAAGTTGCCTGATACCGAAACTGTAGTGGGGCCTATAACAGTAGATCCCAATAAAGTATACAACGAACCTAGATCTGTGTGCTCTCATGATCACAAGAGCGCCTTGAAAAAATTTCAGAACATCGCCTTCACCAGTGAATTTGCACCCAAGAGATTCTAAAGTGCTCAAAGAGATGAGATTTTTCTTCAACTCAGGAACATATCTAACATCGTTAAGAGTTCTCTCTACACCATCGTGCATTCTGATTCGAATTGTACCTTTGCCAATAACGTTACAAGTAACATTGTTGCCCAGGTGGACAACCCCACCTTCAACTGAATCATATGTAGAAAACAAGTCCCTGCTAGGACACATATGATATGAACAACCGGAATCTAAAATTCACTCATTGTCTGATCTAAAACTAGTTTCAGTTGCTAAAAATATAGTTTCCTCAACCGGAATCCATTCTTTATGCTTTTCTTTATTTTTCAGTTTATAGCATTCAGAGATAATGTGACATTTCTTATAACAATAGCGACACTCTAAATTATTGTATCTGGATATGGAGTAGGATTTGCCCCTAACAAACAAAGCCAACTTCCGCTTGAGTTCCACTAGCCTCCCCAGTAATATCACTATCTATTTGTTCCTTTGATTTTAAGATAGATTTAATATCTTTATAAGAGATATTATCCTTTGCATAAATCATAGTATCTCATATATGCTTAAAAGATGGGGGTAGAGAACAATGCAATAACACATATTGATCCTCATCTTTAATTTCAGCATATATATTACTCAAATCCATAAGAATGGAATCAAAGATATAAAGATGAGAGAGAATAGAGGTACCATCACCCATACGAATTGTAAAAAGCCTCTGCTTCAGGTAAAGTCTATTTTCCACCGTCCTCTTCATGTATAAAGTTTTTAATTTTTCCCACATGCATTTGGCTGTGGTTTCTCTAAAAACTTAACGTAAAACCTCATTTGAGAGATTTAAGATGACCTGATTTTGCCTTTTTATCTATGACGGTAAACTCCTCGTCCGTCATTTTATCCGGCTTCTTCTTTCCTTGCAACGCCAAATCTAAGTCATCCTGAATTAGGATAGCTTCCATCTTTAATTGCCACATTCCGAAGTTTGCACTTCGGTCAAATTTCTCAACATAGGTCTTTGTTAGAGTCATTTTGGCTATTGAATCTGACCCGGTTAGATCCGGCTCTGATACCAATTTGTTAGGATCGGGAACTCGGGTAGTGCGAAATTTAGCCAAACAATATTATAGTGACAATAACAAAGACAATGCAAGTTGATAACAACGACAATTAAAGCATATAAAGAAGACACCAATTTAACGTGGTTCAGTCAGTGTGACCTACGTCCACAAGCGGAGAGGAACAAATTCACTATAGCAACAAGAGTACAAAAGATCATACAAAATTAGAGTAAATACTCTAATTAATCTCAAATACCCAGAGAGAATAACTTCACAAGATCGCTCCAAAGAAAGGGGATCACACAAGTATTTCCCAACACTCAAACTCTCTTACAAAATACTCTCAATTACTAAAGAAGGAGAAGAAACAAGAAATGAAGACTCAAGTCTTGTTGGTGTGTTTAAAATGAACTAATGGCATTTCCTTTTATAAGCAAAAAAGCCTTGTCCTCTTAGTTGTAAAAGAAAAGATACAACTTGTGCAAATGATATCCACCACACAATGCAATATTTTTGGGTCCCAAAGAATATTACCAACACAGTCTACTTTGCAAATATGCTTATGCTTATGTGAGATGGACTCCACTATCATTTGACCATAATTACACAGCTTGGAACTCCTTACAAATTTTCACTTAGACATCTCAACTAAAAAAAAATTCCTATTGGCCACATGAACTCCATACAAAATATATCTATAGGCATATTTTGCAGACATGTAAAAGTAGGTGTGTGTCATGTCTTACCAACGCGTAAAAGCTTTTACTGTATATTGCTCACCGGAAAATCATATAACAGAATCATGATAATTGGAACACTAAAAATATTTTCTAACAAATAATTTATTAAAAACTGATTATAATGCAAACAAATTTGGATAGTGTGTTGATGAAACTTTTCGAAATATAAAATTGATAACAATGTTCAAATGTTGATTGGAGCAGTAATGTGACATAAAGAATTAAGATTATTGAAAATACTTTCGCCCAAAAGGAAGAGAAGTCATTTTCAGAACTATTTTTTGATAACCAACATCTGAAAATAATTCACAAAATATTGTTTGTTATACCAAACACATTCAAGTGGAAAGGAAACAAGAAAAATGAGGACAACAAGGTCATAAAATTAGTAGGAAAAGTTGGTCTGCTTCTTTTTTCTTTTACTAAATTTCCAACAAAACTCAAACAAATAAGGTAACATAAAATTTCTGCATATAGATTCTAATAAACGCAGATACCTACAACCCCTACCCAAAAAGAAAAAGAAAAAAAGAAAGAAACAAGTAAAGGGAAAGGATCAAGACGGAAATAGTGTTGGGAAAATTAATTCCCCCCCCCCCCCAAACGTCTCTTGGGAATTCTAGCCCTTTAATCATATAATCAAACACCAAATGTTGTAGGTGAGCTGAATAACAGAAGCTCGTGCTTGCAAACTTGGCATAAAAGAAAAGAGAAGTACACTACCATTTTCCAGAATGCTACACTTTGTTACAGATAATGGTATATGCAAATGCACACATCCAGATGACACTCCAAAGGCAAAGACCAATACTAAAACTGAATATCTGGATGCAGTGGAAGCGAGACCATTTTTGGGACCATGTATAAGATGCTAGACTGTTATGCATGTGAAGCTTATGCATTTTTTATTTTTCCAAATTGTCAGAATGGATCCTTTGCACAGTCTTATAAAATTGCATTATGCAGCAAATAACACTAGTCAGTACTCAGTAGTAGACAAGCATGTTAGGAAATTTCGTCCAAGAAGGGCGACTAATAGCAATTTAGCGATCAAAGAAAATTTAGGCCTTTCATGTCTCAACTATAGGAAGGAAATAGAACATTTGGGTTTTCAATTTTAGGTTATAATTAGGCATGTCCTTGGGTGAGTTCGAGTCACCCCAAGAGCAAGGTAGGGAGTTCTTGGAGGGAGGGAGCCGAGGGTCTATCGGAAACAGCCTCTCTACCTCAGGGTAGGGATAAGGTCTGCGTACACACTACCATTCCCAGACCCCACTAGTGGGATTATACTGGGTTGTTATTATAATTAGGCATGTCCCAGTTATTGGAAGGAAAAGGTCAGAATTAGGCGTGTCACAACTACAGGAAGGAAATAGGTTAGAATTAGGCATGTCTCAGTCATAGCAAGGAAGTAGGGTGCAGAAACAAGATCCTATAAATCACCACAGAATTTGGAAGAACAAAGAATAAACAAGAAACAATCAATAATTATCATGCACCAACTACAAAGGTTGACAGTAGAACTTTTATCCCCTCTTCAGAAAGAAACACAAGAAATCCAAATCACTAAGGTACTGAAGAATTTTTCTTTTCTTACTGAAAAATATTAAAATTTAAAACGGATTGCACTTTTTGTCACCATTACTGTATCATACTACTGTTTGATGTCGTGCAGTTTGACAAACATCCAAAACCAAGACAAACAAGCAAGCAAGCACAAGCTAGCAAATTGAGGTGAAAATAGTTAACTCTGCCAGACCATTGTTCCTATGATATCACCTCCCTCTACCCACAGACCATCCAAAGAAAAGTATAAAAAAAAAAGATTAAAACATAAGCAAAAGAAGAAGAGAAAACTAAGATGGCTATGCATGAATAGATATAGTTACAGCTGAAATGAGTAGGATACAAGGATGCACCTGGTGAGTCCATCATTTCTAGTGTTATAAAATACATCAACTTAATAGAGAGTTCCACGAGGAACTGGCATTATGAGGTGAAAGGGCTTTGGCAGCAACACATGCCCCTGCACAAAGTTGAGAGCACATACAACCTGATGTTTGTGGCTTAATCTTAATCATTTTGAGATTTAAGTTGTAATTCGTCCAACAATTAATCAACTTTCAAATATTTCTCTTTGGAAGTACCACCAGTTTAATAAATACTGTTAAAGATGAAGAAAGGGTTTTGGCAGCAGCATATGTCGTTCACAGATTTGAGAGCACACATGGCCTGAGGTTCGTTAATCTCAAATCTTTCTGTATAGTTGCATCTGTCCAACGGTTAATCGGCTTCTCTTTGAAAATAACCATTAGTTTAATAAATCAAAAATAAGTTAAACCCTTGCCAATGTCAAGAAGTTATTCAGTGAAACTTCAAAAAATATTATCATCCTTACAAGAATGCAAAGAGTGACAAGTTTTACTCGTATGTTTATGCAGCCAAAGTTTCTACTGTATCAAGGAATATTGAGGTTGCAGTTGCACCAAATCCTTGAGTTGTTTCAACGAATGAAAAGAAATAATGGGAAAGAGGGTGGAGCTTCCAAAACTAAGTAATAAGAAATAGAACTTCTCATAGCCTGGAAATTTAAGCATTATTCTCTGATTTTCTCGGTTTTTTTTTTCTCTTTCATAAGGATCAGCTCAAGCAAGAATGAGCACACATCACAATCCATGCACCATTTCTACTTCCCCATCTGCTCTTTTTGAAAATAAACTTCAAACAAGATGAACCCCACCCATACGGGTCGTAGGAAAAGAGATGAACGGAGAAATCTAAACATATTAAGCTCTAAAAGCTTAATGCATAAAAAAGAAACAATAGAATCATTCAAAAGCTTGCTCAACTCAGAATCACTGCATGTTATAAAATGAGGGCTTTCTTCAGATATGAAGTGATGACTTCATCCTATTTTGATAATGAACCATAACGAATATTTCTTGATCAAGACAAGTAATTAAAAGCCGCAATATTGCCAAATGTAGGCCTTCCATGGCAGAGCTGAACTTCAACATCTTAGGGTGTGTAATCAGCTCAAGAAATCCTTAAAGCAGTTAAACTTTAATTCTGCTCATAATTAGACTAATAATCTTGTGGGAATCCACTGGGTGGTTGTTGTTGCTGTTGTTGTTGTTGTAATTAGACTAACAATCTTTTAAAAGAATCCGTAAAAACACCACTTGGCCAGTTATTACCAACTTTTACAATCTTGAAATAAGAGAAAAAGATGAAGGAAAGTAGAGACAAAGCATCAAATTTACCTATCAAGTGGCAAATATCAGCTCATTATCAACTAGAAAACGTGCTGCATTTCTTAATGACACCAAAGGTTCTTCTTTTACAGAAACTTCCCAAGTCCTCCCCACTTGTTTGGATTCAAATTGAATCAATGTCATTTGTTATCAACAATGTATAGTAACTTAAAAACAGTAAGCCAAAAGAGATACACTAACAAAATGAGGACTATAACTTAATTTTCTGCAGGGGTCAGAAATCTCAAATCAACAGATCCAACAGAACATAATTGGACCAACTTTTTACAAACATACATGGTATATAAACGAAAAGAAAATCAGCAAGACAGCTACTGTCAATCAAAGAACATACCAATGCCCTGATTCGAGCTACTGGGTTGACTGACAATCTTCCGCAAGATCACTGCTCGTGCCATCCTAATATCCTGGTTACATTTCTTGGCGTGCTGACTCAAAACCTCAATGGTCTCTGAAAAGCCATTTACATTCTTCTTGACCTCTTCCATTGCACTTGCGACTGCATCAGTTCCCTTAATTGCAAAATCAGCACTATGCAACAACCCCTCAACAATTATCTGCAATTTATTAGCCAAAACCCGAATATGCTCCAAGTCTTGAATCACAACAAAACTGCCAGCCTGCATCGAAGTCAATATCTCCCTCTCCCTCTTCAATTCATCCTCATACTTCTTCCACATTGAATTGATCCATTTCCCCACTGTCCCCAATGGCACTGAGGCCGCAGCTGCTAACGCCGTCACAATTGGTGGCGCTGTGACAGCTGCAGCAACAATTGAGCAAATGATAGCAGAAACAAACACAGTAGCAAAAATTATATTAGAAACTCTCTTCCATGTCTTTACTCTGCTCAATTTCTTATCAAGTTTACTCTTTTTCGACTTCAATTTCATCAACAAAGCTTCTTGCTGCAAATAAACCGTGTGAAATGAAGAAAAGAACTTAGCAGTAAAAGGGTCACCAGCAGCTTTAAAACTCTTCAACTGTTCCAAAGTTTCCGAAAACAGAAGCTTTGAATCCACTTCATTTGCACTGCTCTCATTCTCAAACTTGGTCAATGCCACAAGAATTATAGACTGACTAGTACGTGCACGTTCAAGAGAGTCATCAAGTGAAGAACAGAAGTTCATAATGTGAATGCTGCTTTCAAGGTAATCCTTAACAAGATCAAATAAATCAGGGTCTTTCCAAATATCTTTTTTGCTTTCAAGAATGAAATTGACAACCCCTTGGTTCATATCTAAGAAGCATAAAGTAACCTCACGTAAAGAGTCAAGAGAAAGGGACCTATGGTCCATGTTAACAGCTATGGAATTCAGTGCTAATGATGTTCTTGCTTGAAGAGCTGAATCAAACCGTTGAAGTTCCGGATCTTCTTCACATGCTGATTGGTATGAGCTTAGATCTGGTGAAACATCAGAATTTGAGCTTGTTTCTGGTCGTGTCGCCGGTAAACCTGCCGGCACCGGAGGAGAAGATGGTGGGGTCTGGTTTTGGGGTCTAGCACACTGATTACCCATTTTATTGCAAAAGTTTCAAACACACAACAAAATGAGCTTGTAGAAATGAGGTTTTAGGGGTCCTGAAAATTCAGTTTAAGATTCGTGAGTGAGGGGGTTTTGGGGGGGGGGAGTGGGTAACTGCTAGGAAGTAACATGAGGAAGGGGAAGTTGACAAAGTCAAGGGGAGGGGTAAAATGAGAATTGGAATTTTCAAATCTAGAATCTTCTTTTTATTGTCTGAAAAAGACATGGTAGATATTTGACAAGGATATACTAACAGAGTTTGATGAGGCAAAGTAGATTCTATTGTCTAAATTATTGTAGTGTGTGCTTTGGAAATATTGTACCTTGTGCATTGAGGTTTAAAACATCAACCTGTTTTGTAATTTTAAAATTTCAGAAGATAATAAGGTGGCTGGTCAACTTTAAGAAATCTTTAGCTCGCTTTTGGTAACATAGATTGTACCTTATCCATTGAGGTTTATGACATTAAATTATTTTGTGATTTTAAGTATTTAAAAGATAAAAAGGTGGTTGGTCAAATTTAAGAATATTTTTATTTCGTTGTTGGTAATACAAGTGTTTCCCAAGTATTAATATGTCTCATACTCAGGTCACTGTCTGTCAATAAAGATGGTTATCATTAATATCTAAGAGAAGGCCCCTAGTGTTTTTTCTCTTCTTTTTTTATTTTTATTTTTCCAAAGAAGTCTACTAGTCAACTATAGATGTTTTGTGGTCACTTCTTTTGACCAAAATACTACTCTTATTGAGCTGCCATATCCTCGTACATAAAGCTTCCTACTACCTTATGGTGGGAAAAGGGTCACGTATACTTTTGTTTGCTTTCGTATATTGTTCATATTTAACCTTCGTTATATTATCTGGCCAAATTTTTCTATATCATTATATTATCCGATCAAATTTACCCCATCATCAGCAAATTTTAAAATTTATCCTTGATCTGTCAAGTAATCCAAAATTTTCCAATTTTTTTTATTTAAATCACTTGTTCTTCTTGCTCCACTATTTTACAAAATTACTATAGATGTGAATGTTATAGCCTACTAGACTATAAAAATTATTCATGAATATTTTTAATTACCAATGCATCCACTTCTCTTCTCGTGATAATAGGTTTGGAATTTGGTTTAAAATTTTATTTATTTTTCAATCATATACAAGCCATAGAAATCAATGGGTCTATTTATTATGTATTATATGCAATTGATCATCATGTATGTATATTCGAATATATTTTGTTATTGTCTGGTTAGTATAAAGTTCGATTGACTAACTTAAGAGTGTACAATGCGTAGGCGTTTGATTAAAATAAAGTTGAATTCGACGATGTAAAGTCTTCAAGGATAACTTCTATCACTAATACTTGCAAAGTCTCCATGCCTTTGGTGCAACCAATTCATTAAAGTTGAAAAGTCATAAATACTTTTGGAATTTAGACATGCTATCTAGTTTAGATTCTTCAATTTACTATACTTTGTTCACAAACCGTTGTATTATTTTAATATTTTTTTCTCTTATTTTTTCTCTATTAAGAAGGCAGGTAAATGTCAATTATTTCAAAAATAGTGGATCAAGAAGAAGAGTAAGTGACTTAATGAAAATGATTTGGGAGATTTTGGGTCACCTGACGGAGTGAAGGGTAATTTTTAAAAGTTTGCTGATGGTATGGGTAATTTTTGCCGGATAGTATAACGATAGGGGTAAATTTGGCCAAATAGTATAATGGAGGTTAAATGTAGAGAATATCCGAAAATAGATGGTTATATTTGGCCCTTTTCCCACCTTATGGTTCTTGTGCTTAATTCTGAAAAAGGAAAATACCATTTTACATTTTTAAAATCGGTGTGATATAGCACCCAAAAAACTGTATTTAAAAGAAAAAGAAACAAATATTTTTTAAAAATAAGAGAAAAGAAAAAAGATTTTCTTAAATGCAACAATCATCATATTTCGGCTTCTGTTACGTTTTGCATGTCTAACGTATGCCTTTTTTGTATTTGCGCCATGTTATTTTTTATTTATTTTATTGTATGATTTGCACGCTCGCTTCTTTATTTTTTTGCAAAACATAAAAATTAGTCTTCTTTAAATTTTCCAAGAGGGAAAGATAGAAAATACAAATAATAAAAAAGGACATGGCATATCACTAAAAAAGAATTTTGGAAAAAAGATATTGGTCTCTTTCCCCTAAAAATTAAACCTTAGGCAACAAATCTCAATCAACAATAAAAACTCTAGAAAACCCCATCAAGAATTCATTAACCCCCTATCAAATAAACACCTAAAAAAAATATGAAAAAGATAATAATACTGAATATTATTATATAACCATCAGCGAACACGGATTATTTTTTGCTAAAGATTTCGTTCAACATTTCAAAATTTTATGCTCATGTTAAGGTTATATTTATATATATATATATATATATATATATATATATATATATATATATATATATATATATATATATATATATATATATATATATATATATATATATATATATATATATATATATATATATATATATATATATATATATATATATATATATATATATATATATATATATATATATATATATATATATATATATATATATATATATATATATATATATATATATATATATATATATATATATATTTTTTTGTATTTGTATTTATTATTTTGCCCTCTTGAAAATTTTAAGAAATAGCGATTTTATTATTATGCAAGAAAATAATGAGGTTAGGGTGCAAATCATAAAAAAAAAAAAAAAGGACAAGGTATGTATTACATTACCAATATAGTTATTGATTGACAAGGTAAGTTATTAAAATATGTTGTATCAACTTTCAAAGTAATATAACTTTATTTTAAATTTATTAATTTTGAAAAATTAAAAAGTGTTTAAAATTAATGATTCTTACCGTCTTACTGGTGTAAGCACAAAAAAATTAATTGGATTAATTGCTAGGTCCATGTATTTGGGTTTAATTTAAATTCAGTTTTATTTGAATTGAATAATTAATTTGAACTTTACAAATTAAATAAGTTTACTTTATATTTAAGCCCAAAGTCCATTTCAACTTGAGGCGCAAGTTCATGCCATGTATTAAAGTGACCTACCATGTCTGGTCAAATTCAAGGCCAACAGGCCGCCAAGTATCCAAAGTGACATGTCTTGGCTAATTGCATACTAACTCTATCATATACCCTTTTGTGATAGACTTGATGACTCACATGAGCCAAAAAGAACCAAGCAAGAGAGTTCATATATAATTGGACTGCTTATCCTCTACAATTATAGATAGAGGGTTACATAACTCTCTCGGATCATCCATCATTAGACAGAGCATCCGAAGTTGGTGAAGGCATCTGCAAGTAGAGAAATCCAGAATCAACTACATAGTTATTCAATAAATGAGTGATCAAAGCTGAACTATCGGTATTGCCTGATGTTCTTGGCGATCAAATACATCACAAGGAGGTCGTCATCATCCTTAGTTCGAAAAGATATTGCTTTAGTCCTCGAATATTGAAGTACTGCTCGACATTCTCGTTGATTAAATACATTGCAATGAGGTCTATCTCACCCTTAGTTCGAGCAAGACGCCACTTTAATCTTCGAAATACCAAAGTGCTGCCCAATGTTCTTAGCGATTAAATACATCATAAGAAGGCCCATATCATCCTAGATGCAAGAAAGACGCTACTTCAGCCCCCGAATCACATAAAATTTTGAATAGAAGAGGACAGTGGAGAATATCACATGGATGTTTGTTGGGTCCAAACGCACACACAAGCATACGCAGTCGATAAGTAATAATGTCCGATCTAAGCTATTTATGAATTTAATGCTCAAGTGAGTGTTAAGAAGATGATTGTGATTTTTATAACTAAATTACTACGAACTAATAAACAAGCAAGAAAATAAGATCACAAATGGTACAAACAAACACTTAGGAAGAATTCAATGAGATGGAGATATTCCAGGGTTATGGGATTAACATCTCTCTTATTGATTTTTTGGGTTGATGTAATCACTTGACTTATCTAATTTATTGATTAACATGGTTTACTATGCTCGCGAGTTCTTTCGATGTTTCACTCGCCTATTCAAGCCAACCTAAGACTATATGTCTATAGAATCAAACTTGACAAGAACACATGTATATTTCCTGCAAAATTAACCAAGTAAGGCAACTAGAATATGTCTATCCTAATCACGAATCTATTATCCGATGCTTAGATTCAAGAACTTACTCTATTCAATCTTATGTGCAATTTATATTTCTCACTTTCGAGTTCAACTATAAATTCGTAGATAGTACTCTATTGTTGGCTACGCAATAGAATAATTGAGTGTAAGATTGAATAAACAAATTAATATGATAAAGTCAAGCAAAACAATCAACCGTCAATTTATAATAGTCAAGAACGATCCATAACCACAGAATAATAAGGTTCTTAGTCACTCATGTTCATAACAATCATCAAAATTCAAATATAAAAGCTATGAATACTAAAAGAAGAATGGAAGAATTGATGAATTCCGTGCTCCCGAGAGTTTTGTAGTCGTGTTTCTCTCTCAAAGTTGCATCTCCACCTCCAAAATAGGTTTAGGTTTATTTTTATACAAGTTGGGAGTGTCTTGGGGTCGAAATAACCAAGTCCAAGGCAAAATAGGACAAGTCCCCATAACCAACGCCCAGGGTAGCGTGGGGCACTAGCCATGGCGCTGGAAATTTTGTGCTTATGGAAACTGCGGTATAGGTAGCGCCCCATGCTACATGTGGTGCTACTTTGTGGCTTTTTCTCGTTTCTTCCCCTTTTCGCTTCAATTCACGTAGCTTCGTCCCAAATTACTTCCGGATAATTCCTACACATAAAAATACCATTAATTAGCACAAATTATTACATTACATATCCAAAATCTATGAATCATGAGTAAAATGAGAGGCAATATACATATAAATATACATACTTCAAGCCTAGTATCAACGTTGGTTCGGGAGTTTTTTTGTAGAAGAAATGAAGGGTAAACTAGCTGGGAGATTAGAGAAATTGAACTAGGAAAATGTTATGACCCGGCTGGTTATTTTTTGTATTGTAGCCCCATTCCTTTATTTAGTGCCTCTCATCTTCTTGTTTTTGTGGTTATGTGACTTGCCGTGATGGTTAGATTGATTTCAGGGAAGTTTCTTAGTGTATTGGGACACTTAGTCCCAAGGTTGGAAGCCTAGTTTGAAAGGGTTGACCAAAGTTTGACTTCTATGTAGACGATCCTAGAACAGTATATTGATGATTCCAATAGCTTTGTATGGTAATTTTTGACTTAGGCGTATATCCAGATATGGATTTAGAGGTCCGTAGGTTGATTTGGTGCTTTTTGGCAAAAGTTGGAAGGTTGATAGGTTTGGTCGGGAGTTGAATTTGTTGATATCGGATTTTAATTTTTGTTCCGTAATTTGGAATAGGTCTGTTGTATCACTTGGGACTTGCATAAAAAAATTGAGGTCATTTAGAGTTGATTTGATATGGTTCGATATGAGTTTTAGAAGTTGGAAGTTCATTAGGATTGAATTGGGGTGAGATTCATGATTTTGGTGTTGTTTTATGTGATATGAGGCTTCAAGTAAGTTCATATTGTATTTTGGCACTTGTTGGTACGTTTGGTTGGGGTCTCGGAGGCCTCGGGCATGTTTCGAATTATTGGCGGATCATTTTTGGACTTTGAAAGATTGCTGAAGTTTTTTGGAGTTCTGGTGCAATCACACCTGCGAGGGTTTGTTCGTAGGTGCGAGGCCGCATAAGCGGTCTAGTGATCGCAGAAGCGGGCTAGGTGGGACTTGGGGTGGAGCGCAGATGCGAGGTGGTTGTCGCATCTACGAGCCCGTAGATGCGGAAAAGTTGGCGCAGAAGTGAACGTGGGCGGAGGCCTGGGAGTTTGCAGATGCGGAAGGGGGATCGCAAAAGTGGTCCCACAGGTGCGAAGAAGGGACCGCATATGCGCATGGTCAGGATTTAGGTTGTTTTTGCAGATGCGGGATCACTGGGCAGAAGGTTCATATAAAGGGTTTGGTCATTTTTCTCATAATTGAAATTTTGGAGCTTGGTTGGAGGCGTTTTTGTGAGGCTTTTTTCTATAATTGGAGATGTAAGTGAATTTATTCACTTTTGATGTTAGATATTGATTACCCATTGATTATTACTCCTAGTTTATATGAGTTTGAGGTAAAATTTGGAAATTTTAGACTATGTTGGAGAGTGAGATTCGATGATTTAAAGGTCGATTTGTGGTTGGAATTGGATAAAATTTGTATGGTTGGAATCGTATTTGAATGAATATTCGGAATGTATGAATTTTGTCGAGTTCCGTGGTACGGACCCCAGGTTGACCTTTTGGGTTGACTTTGCATATTGGAGTCAAGACCTTAGCTTTATGGTGTGGGGGTTGTTTCCTTTGGCTATTATTGATGATATTAAGTTCCTTTGGCTAGATTCAAGTCGCTCGGAGGCCAATTTGCGTGGCAAGGGCTTTTTGGAGTATTGATTTGCGCATTTTGAGATAAGTAACATATCTAAACTTAAATTAGAGAGTATTTAACTCTGGAAACTATATTACATGAGAGGTACTGTGGTGATGCACGCGCTAGGTGATGGGCGTGTGTGCATGCACCGAAGTGTTTATGATTAGAGGTAGTTTTTAGACTATTATGAGATTTGTTTTGCTATCATGCCTCATTGTATTCGTGTCCTTTCTACTTGTATAGTTATTTGAGCTATAATTCATGTTAGAAACTATGTCTAGGCTATGTGCTACTTGTTTGAGACATGATAGGGCAATTCTTGCTGTTTCTGAGCAATTTCCTTAATTGCACATATACTCTCAGTCGTGATGCTATATCCGTGTATGATATCTCTGCCAAAGTAGTTTCTTATTTGATTTCTCACATGTTAATACCTCATATGTGTAACACTGTTGAACTGAGTATTGTGAGATATGATTATTTGAGACTTGAGCAGTTAATGACTGAGCATGGTCCATACATCCGATTTGGTATTAATTTTGAGGTGACACGTACTAGAGGCTCATATTGGGCTAAGTGTTATTGATTTGGGGTGACGCATGCACCAGGCCCCTTATTTGGGCTATGTGACTATGATTAGCACTTGTGCAGGATTTGCCCCTCCGGAGTCTGACATAATAGTAGTGGGCACAAATACAATATTATATATACGTGCTTTTGGTGATGGGCATTTATGACAGGTGCCCGTACAATACTAAGTGTTATTGTGTGGTTATTCTTAATGGTTTCACTGTGATATCGTTGATTTGACATAGAGATGTACATTCCTCATGCTAGCTGATAAATGAAATATTTTTTCCGTGTTGAGCTTAAACTGTTATACTTGGAAAGCATAGCTAAATTCCTAAAATGTGAACGAGCTAAACATAATATCATTGAGTTGCCCGCTTCTATTGTTTCCTTTATATCCTAAACTGTTATTGGCTATTGATATTGGTCTCTGATTGTTTCTTCTGAGCTCGTCACTACTTTCAGCTCAAGGTTAGGTTTGTTACTTATTGAGTACATTGGATCGGTTATACTCATACTACACTCTGCACTTCATGTGCAGATCCAGGTACTTCCAAACGTGGTGACTGCTAGAGTTGTGTTGATACCGGTACTTTAGGAGACTACGAGGTAGCTGCTATGTCGTTCATAAACCTTGAAGTTCTCTTTCATTATTTTTATTATTACTGTTCTACTATTCAGATAGTTGTATTGAAGATTTGGTCTTGTATTGTGATACTCAGTAGTGCTCATATGCTCATTGACACAAGATCATTGGGATGGTAGTAACAGTATTGTTGGTGTTATTTTATGATATTTCCATTGTTGAGGTTATTAAACCATGTTTATCCGAATTTGTTATATTTGTGTGACTGTTGGCTTGCCTAGCAAGTAGTATTAGGCGTCGTCGCGGCTCCGGTGAGAGTTGGGTCATGACTGAAAAATTATGTAACACAACAAACATATACACTTATATTTACTATTCGTAGCTATTATTTTAGAAAATTACCATTAGTAGCTATATTTAAATTTTATAGAAAATTCATCTATAATATTGAAATAAGAGATAATTGTTTCGAACCATAACAAGAGAGAAACAAGATCTCGTAGCTCTATTGGTTAGAGCGCATTCACTGCGCATCTGAATACAAGTAATACAAGCTGATAACTATAGGCTGAAGGATGCAAGGTGAGTTGTTGCTTATGTCAAACTATCAGCTTTCTGTCCGTTTGATATTTTTTTTTATATATAACTCCATTTGGTAATTAAAGTTATTTTACTTACCAAAGAAAAAAGTCGGTAACTTAAAACATTTGTTGCAAACAACTGGTAACTCTCATGATCACCATTTGATAGGCAAGCTAACAAATAATAAAATAAAGGCAATACATAAGGTAAATTAACATGATATCATAAATAAAAGATAAAAACTCAGAGAAGTATATCAAGTCTAAAACCAACGACCATCTAACACCTCCTAGAAACTGGAGTCACTGAGTACATTAAGAATCTACAACATAACTAAATACAAAGTCTAGAATAAATAATATATTGTTCAAAGCAAATAAAAAGTAACAAGACCATAAGATAGGTGACTCCAAGGCATGCGAATGAGAGTACATCCTCAAATTGGTGTTTTGACAATTCCAATAGGTTCGTATAATATTTTTGGACTTGTACACACGTTTGATTGGGGTCCGGGGTAACCCGAACGCATTTCGGTGCATTATGTGAAAGATTGTGAAAATGAGTTTTCAAGTTGAAATCTTGAATTTTGATGATCAATTCTTGTTATTTGATGTTATTTTGATGATTTGAGGTAGTGAGCGAGTTTATATGATGTTATTATATTTGTGTGAATGTTAGGATGGGAGCCCGGGGGGCTCGGGTGAGTTTCAAATCAGTTTTGGACTTGTTGAATTGATGGTTTACTACTGGTGTCTCAGTGCTTCCTGATCGTGAAGCCACTATCGTGATCGCGAAGGGGAAAGTTGGGGTTAGGGCTGGATTCTCTTTGCGAACGCATAGGACTGGGGGGACTGCCCTTCGCAAACGCGGCAAACCCCTCACGAACGCGTAGCTTTGGGCTGGCTAGGGGAAAATAAGGGAGTTCTTCATCGCGAACGCAACCCTTTGGTCATGAATGCGGAGGCTTGGCTGGGTGATGCCTTCTCGAACGCAATGTAGACTTCGTAAACACGAAGGCCAACGGGCATGTGTGCTTCGCGAATGCGGCAGGAGCTTCACAATTTTTTGTCATTTTACACCATTTCTGAAACCTAGAGCTCGGACTAGAGAGGTTTTTGAAGATATTTTAATCCCAACTTCATTGATAAGTGTGTTTTAACTAGTTTTGATATATTTCCATAATCACCCATTGATTTTTAACTTAAATCTATAAATTTCATGGTAGAAATTAGGAATTTTGGATAGAATTTAGGAATTTTGTAAAATTTAGATTTAAACCTCAGATTAAGGTCGGATTTTGAAAACAATCACATAACCGAGCTCGGGGGTGAATGAGTAATTGTGTTTTGGACTAAATCTCGGATTTTGACCAAATGGGCCTAGGGTTGACTTTTGTTGATTTTTTTAATTTAGCTAAAGATTGAACCTTTTTCATTCGTGGATAGTTTCTAAAGTTATTTTGAATTGTTTGAACGATAATTGGTTAGATTCAGTTGGTTTAGAGGGTTGTTTAAAAAAAAAGTCATGGTTGATTATTGATTTGATTGCAAAAAGAGGTAAGTGTCACGTTTAACTTTGACTTAAGGGAATTAGGACTTGTTGGTCTATTTACTACATGAATTATATATGGAGAGGGTGTATCTACAAGGTGATGAGTGTATATATGCTGTCATGGGTTGAAGCATGCGGGTTGGAAAATTTACCTTTATATCATCACTTATTCCATGTTATCTCTTGTTACATGCTTTGATTGCTACATGATCTTATTTATTATACATGCCTTACTTGTTATCTATTATTTCGTTGTTACCTGTTTCAATTTATTCATTTCTTGCTCGCTGTCTGCTTACCTGCTATATGTTCATACTTGTATTAGTCGTATATCTTCATTGTCTCATGTCTTTACTTGCTTTTATTCTCTTTACATTATTTGTTGTACTTTATTATGTTATATTTGATTGTGTGAGTCATTTAGCTATTCTTGTATTAGTGAATTGTCGAGGTTTGTGATTACATAGTATTGGTTATTCTCCATTTGTCATGGTAGTTCCTCGATGTCATGTATGCTTTATTTCCTTTTTGTGTTGAGATTACGTTATTGGTCGTGTTGAGCTGTTTATATTAATGAGTTGTTATTGGGAATAGGTTGCGCACCACAACAGTATTGAAATGAATTGATAATGGGATCAGGTTTTACGCTGCAACAGATAATAATATGATATTGGGATCGGGTTGCATGCCGCAACAGTTATTATGTTAATGTGGGATTGGATTGTGCGCCGCAACGAAGTATGATATGTTATAATATTTATAGATATAATGTTCTATTCTAGCACTATGTTATGAGCATTTTGAGAGGATGTTGTTTCGGGGCCCTCTGTTAGTTGACCTTCGGGTCCCGTTCTTATGAGGGTATCAGTTTTCTTTATATTTTGTTGTCTTTTATTTATTGCCCGTACAAGTTTATTGTGAGTGTCTTATCATAGCCTCCTCATACTTCATTGAGGTTGTGCTAGACAATTGTAGAATACATGCGATCGGTTATACTCATACTATATTTCTGCACTTCTTGTGCAGATACCAGTGTTGGTCCTAGCAGAGCGTAGAGGAGACTGCTCGAATCCGACTTCTACAGGCGACTTGAGGTATATCGGCTTGGCGTTCGCAGTCCCTAAAGTCCCCTTCTATCATGTTTTACAAATTCAGACCGTTGTATTTCATTTCAGACCTTATTTATAGTATTCTAGTCCCTCATATACTTGTAACTCCGGATTTTTGGGAATTATAATAGACTATATTGCTTATGTATTTACCTCATGTATTTCAGAGTTTATCAGTCATTAATTATTATTTTTCTGCTTTTAAATTATTAAAAACGGTTTATTAATTAGCTATAATTAGCTTGCCTAGCAAGTGAATGTTAGGCACCATCACGACCTCATGATTGGGATTTCAGATCATGATAAGTTGGTATCAGAGCCCTAGGTTGCCTAGGTCTCACGAGTCGTGATAAAGCTAAGTAGAGTCTTGAGGATCGGTACAGAGACATTTGTACTTATCTTCTAGAGATTATAAGGCCTTTAGAAAAATTCACTTCTTTCTTACTTAGTCGTGCGACTTTATTCTATTGCTGAAGTTTGAACCATTCTATTCTTATCCTCTCACAGATGGTGAGTAGACGTACAACATCCATAACTAGTTAGGAGTCGAAGCCCCAGGTTCCTACCACTACCAGGGGTGGAGGCCGAGGAAGAGCCAGAGGTAGAGGTAGAGCTCAACTTAGAGCATGTACAACAACACTTATAGGAGAGCCTCTGATCGAGCCGGGGGAGGAGATCTCGATTCAGACTACTCCAGGTGACTAGCACAGGTCCTAGATGGGCTCATTGCTACCCAAATACTTCAAGATGCCCCAGTCCACTTGGTGGGCCTTACGGATAATGTGGTCTAGGTCGGGCATTTCCTGTAGCACTAGCCGTCTCTCAGGCTGGGGGAGTAGTCCAGACTCCTGCTACTCACACTCCAGAGTAGATGGCTCCCATATATCAGACCACGTCAGTTCCAATAGTTGGAGCGGTAAAATTTGTTATAGATACACAGTCCGGGGATGGACATGCTATGTCGATAGAGGGGTTGAAGAGGTTGGACAGGTTCACCAAGCTATTCCCTATTCATTTTGGTGGTACACTTTCTGAGAAACCACAAGATTTCTTAGACCGTTTCCATAATATGTTATGTAACATGGGCATAGTGGAGTCTAATGGAGTTGACTTTGTAGTGTTTCAGATGACTGGTTCTGCCAAGAAATGGTGGCGGGAGTATGTTCGGGGTAGACCAGCAGGTTCACCTTCACTCACTTAGGATCAATTTTCACAGCGAGAAGTTCATTCCCTTCACCTAGAGAGAGGATCTGCGCATTTAGTTTAAGTGCCTATAGCATGGTAGCATGACAGTTACCCAGTACGAGACCATATTTGTGGATCTATTATGCCATAGAGCTATCTTGATCCCTACTGATAAGGAAAGGGTGAAGAGATTCATTGATGGCCTTATTTATGATATCAGACTGCAGATGGCCAGATATATTAAGGATGATATTTCCTTCACTTGGGTTGTACAGATTGTGAGGCAGATCGATAGGATTCGTATTCAGGGCTGAGAGGCATCATCTGAGAAGAGGTCTCGTCATTCCAGTGCATTCAGTGGTGCCTCAACTGGAGGTAGAGATTCATTTGGTAGAGACCATACTATTAGGCTTGTTCAGTCACCATTTCAGGTATCTCATGGTTCTTCAGATGGTCACAGTGCATATGGGTCTTGTTCAGAGCAGCCAGTATTCAGTACATCTTTATCTTCTATCAGTGCACCAGTGCTACAGAGTTACTACGGTAGTCATCCGGGTCACTATGGATTGTTTTAGACTTAGCAATTATGCCAACCGAGGGGTTGTTTTGAGTGTGTTGGCGCATGTCATATAAGGAGGTACTGTCCTAGGTTGAGGAGCAACAGACCACAATAGGGTACTCGTTCCATGATTCTAGCACCGGCTGCTCTACCGCCGCTTAGCTAGCCAGAAGCGGGGGTCAGGCTGCTAGAGGTGGGGGACAAGTCATTAGAGGTGGAGGCCATCCAGGGAGAGGCCGTCCGAGAGGCAGAGTTAAGATTGGTGGGGCTCATCCCTGTTGTTATGCATTACCAGCTAGACCTGAGGAAGAGTCATCTGATGCGGTCATTATAGATATTGTTCCGGTTTTCCATAAAGATGCATCGATTTTATTTGATACGAGCTCTACTTATTCATATGTATCATCCTACTTTGCTTCATACTTGGATATGTCTCGTTATTCTTTGAGTGCTTCTGTTTATATGTCTATGCATGTTGCCTGTTGGAGATTCTATTGTGGTAGATCAGGTCTATCATGGTGTTTTGGTCCCTATTGGGAGCTATGATACTAGGATTGACCTTATATTACTTGATATGGTAGATTTTGATGTGATCTTAGGCATAGATTGGTTGTCACCTTATCATGCTATTTTGGATTGCCACGCCAAGACTGTGACATTAGCCATGCCGGGGTTGCCTCGATTGGAGTAGAGAGGGACTCCTGGCCATTCCACTAGCAGGGTTATTTCATATGTGAAGGCTAAATGTATGGTCGAGAAGGGTGTCTGGCGTATTTGGCTTATATATGTGATTCTAGTGTGGACGTTCCTTCCATAGATTTGGTTCCGATTGTGCGTGAGTTTCCAGAGGTTTTTCCTATAGATTTACCGAGGATTCCACCCGATAGAGATATCAAATTTTGGAATGATTTGGTTTCGGGCATTCAGCCCATTTCCATCTCCCCATACCATATGGCTCCAGCTGAGTTGAAGGAATTGAAGGAGTAGTTGCAATATTTACTTGATAAGGGGTTTATTAGACCTAATGTTTTGCCTTGGGGTGCAATGGTATTTTTTGTTAAGAAGAAAGACGATTCTATGAGGAAGTTTATTGACTACATGCAGCTAAACAAGGTCACTATCAAGAACAAGTATACATTGCTAAGGATTGATGACTTATTTGATCAGTTTCAGGGTGCCAAGGTGTTTTCCATGATTGATTTGAGATATCGGTACCATCAAGTGAAGATTAGGGTATCGGCTGTCTATAAGGTAGCTTTTCGGACGTGGTATGGTCATTATGTGTCCTTGGTGATGTTATTTGACTTGACTAATACCCAAACAACCTTTATGGATTTGATGAACCGGGTGTTCAAGCCCTATCTGGATTCCTTTGTGATTGTCTTTATTGATGATATTTTATTTTACTCCCGTAGTCGAGAGGAGCATGAGTAGCATCTCCGGATCATACTTATGACGTTGAAGGATCATTAGTTATGTGCCAGATTTCAAAGTGTGAGTTCTGGTTGGGCTCAGTTGCCTTTTTAGGCCATGTTGTATCTAGTGAAGAGATCAAAGTACATCTAAAGAAGGTTAAGGTTGTTTAGAGTTGGCCCAGACCATCTTTAGCTATAGAGATTCGGAGCTTCTTGGGTTTGGCAGGTTATTATCGCCGTTTCGTGGAGGGTTTTTCATCCATTGTTGCACCTTTGACTAGATTGAACCCAGAAGAGTGCTCTTTTCAGATGGTCCAACGAGTGTGAGGTAAGTTTTCAGAAACTTAAGACTGCATTGACTATAACTCTAGTGTTGGTGTTGCCTACAGGTTTGGGATCTTGCACCATGTTTTGTGATGCATTGGGTATTGAGCTTGGTGCGGTGTTGATGCAAGACAATAGGTGATTGCCTACGCATTTTGGTAGTTGAAGGTTCACGAGAAAAATTACCATATGCATGATTTAGAGTTCGCAACCATTGTTTATGCACTGAAAATTTGCAGTCACTATCTGTACGGCATTCCATGTGAGGTCTATACCTACCATCGGAGTCTCCAGTACCTGTTCAAGTAGAAGGACAATAATTTGGAGCAACAGAGATGGTTAGAGTTGCTAAAAGACTATGATATCATCATATTATATCATCCGGGGAAGGCCAATGTGGTGGCCGATGCATTGAGTAGGAAGGCTGAGAGCATGGGCAGTTTGGCATATTTACCGGTAGGGGAGAGGCCACTAGCCATGGATGTTTATGCTTATCAGTTCGTGATGCTTTCGTGCCTATTTCTATAATTTCTGATCGAGGAACACAATTCATATCACAATTTTGGAGAGCCATGCATTGTGAGTTGGGTATGTCGGACAAGCAGAGTACTGCGTTTCATCTTCAGTCGGACGGGCAGTCCGATCACACTATTTAGATCTTGGAGGACATGTTACGTGCCTGTGTTATTGACTTTCGAGGTTCATGGGATCAGTTTCTACGGCTCGCAGAGTTCACCTACAATAACAGCTCTCAGTCAAGCATCTAGATGGCTCCGTACGAGGCCTTATATGCAAGGCGATGTCGTTCACCGATTGGTTGGTTTAAGACTTGAGAGGCTAGATTGTTGGACACTTATTTGGTCTGTGATGCTATGGAGAAGGTTCACATGATTCAGGAGCGACTTTGTACAACTCAGTCCAGGCAGAAGAGTTATGCAGACCGGAAGGTTTGAGATGTGGCTTACATGGTGGGTGAGAAGGTTCTTCTCCAAGTGTTGCCTATGAAATGAGTGATGCGGTTTGGGAAGAAGGGCAAGTTGATCCCGAGGTTTATTGTCCCGTTTGTGATCTTGGAGAGAGTTGTGGAGGTTATTTATAGGCTTGCATTTCCTACTAGCCTAGAAAGGGTACATCTGGTATTTCATGTCTCCATGCTTCGGAAGTACCACGAGGACATATCACATGTTTTAGACTTCAGCACGGTATAACTTGATGAGACTTCACATATGAGGAGGAGACAATTGACCAGCAGGTTTGAAAGTTGAGATCCAAGAGTTTTCCTTCTGTGAAAGTTCAATGGACAGGTTAGCCGATCGATGAGGCTATGTGGGGGTCCGAGTCCGATATGCGGAGTAGATACCCCCACCTTTTTACAAGTCCAGGTACTTTTCTATGTCCGTTCGAGGACGGGCGTTTCTTTTAGAAGGGAAGAATGTAATGACCTGATAGGTCATTTTGAATGTTAGCCCTTATTTCCGTGTTCAGAAACCTCTCATAGCTTCATTTGATGTTATATGACTTGCGTGTATGGTCTGTGTTGTTTTACGAAAAGTTTTTATGTGAAATTTTAAAGAAAATATAATTTTTGGCTTTAAAAATAATTTGAGTTGACCATGACCAACGTTCTTGGTAAACGATCTCAGATCGGTATTTTGACAATTACGGTAGGTTTGTATAATGTGTTTGGATATGTATGCATGTTTTCTTGGTGTCCAGGGTGACCCGAGTGCATTTCGGCGCATTATGTGTAAGATTGTGAAAAATGCGTTTTCAAGTTAAAATCTTGAGTTTTGATGATCGATTCTTGTTATTTGATGTTATTTTGATGATTTGAGGTAGAGAGAGGTTATATGTTGTTATTACACTTGTGTTCATGTTTATATGGGAGCCCGGGGCTTGGGTGAGTTTCATATTGGATTCGGATCATTTTTGGACTTGTTGAATTGTTGGTTTTATGTTGGTGTCCTTGTGCTTTGCGATCGCGAAGGGGAAAATTGGGGCTGGGGATGAATACTCTTTGTGAACGGGAGAGGTAGGACGCGAACGCGTAGGCCTGGGGGGGGGGGGGGGCTCCCTTCGCGAACGCGTAGCTTTGGGAAAGCAGGGGGAAAAATGGGAGTTCTTCATCGTGAACAAGACCCTTTGGTCACGAACGCGGAGACTTGGCTGGGTGATGCCTTCGCGAACGCGATGTAGACTTTGCGAACGCAAAAGCCAATTGGTCTGTATGCTTCACCCGGAAGGTGCTTCGGGAACGCGAAGAACACCTGACGCCCAGTTAAATAAAAATTCTAAGTCGAGATTTCGTCATTTTACACCATTTTTTAAACCTAAAGCGCGGACTAGAGATGTTTTTGAAGAGATTTTCATCCCAACTTCATTAGTAAGTGATTTTTAACTAGTTTTGATATATTTCAATAATCACCCATTGATTTTAATTTTAAATCTATAAATTTCATGGTAGAATTTAGGATTTTTTGGTAGAATATAGGGATTTTGACCTCAAATTGAGGTCGGATTTAGAAATAAATCACATAATCGAGCTCGGGGGTGAATGGGTAATCCAGCTTTGGTCTGAATCTCGGATTTTGACCAAGTGGCCTGGGGTTGACTTTTGTTGACTTTTTCAATTTTGTTAAAGATTGAACCTTTTTCATTTGTGATTAACTTTGACTTGAGGAAATTAGGACTTGTTGTTTATTTTCTATGTGAATTATGTGTGGGGACGACGTATATTCAAGGTGACGAGTGTATATGAGCTGTCGTTGGTTGAAGCATGCAGGTTGGGATATTTACCTTTATATCATCACTTATTCTTTGTTATCTCTTGTTACATGCTTTGATTGCTACATGATCTTATTTGTTATCCATGCCTTATTTATTATCTGTCATTGAGATGTAACCGGTTTCGATTGATTCATTTCTCGTCCTATATTTGCTTACGTGCTATATGTTCCTACATGTATTAATTGCATATCTTCATTGTTTCATATCTTTACTTGGTTTTATTGTCTTTACATTGCTTATTGTACTTTATTTTGTTATATTCAATTGCGTGAGTCATTTAGCTGTTCTTTTATTAATGAATTGTCGAGGCATGTGATTATGAGGTATTCATTATTCTCCCTTGTCCTATTAGTTCCTTGATGTTCTGTACGCTTTATTTTCCTTTTATGTTAAGATTACGTTATTGGTTATATTGAGTTGTTTATGTTAATGAGTTGATATTGGGAATGAGTTGCGCGCTGCAACAATATTGAAATGAATTGATAAGTGAATCGGGTTGCATACCGCAATAGATAATGATATGATATTGGGATTGGGTTGTATGCCGCAACAGATATTGTGTTAATGTAAGATCGGGTTGCACGCCGCAATGGAGTATAATATGTTATAATGTTTGTAGCTGTAATGTTCTATTCTGGTACTGTGTTATGAGCATTTTGAGAGGATATTATTCTGGGGCTCTCTGTTAGTAGACCTTTGGGTCCCATTCTTATGAGTTTATCGATTTTCTTTTTATTCTGTTGTCTTTTAAGACAAGACACTTATATATAACTATGTGCAGTTAAATAACGAGAAAATAACGATACATATAACAATGGGATGACAAGTAAAATAGTAAGTAAGATGAAAAGATAGATAACAAGAGAGAGATAAATAGTATAAAAGCAAGAAGATATAGAACGGGAAAATAATGAAAGAAACGACTAAGATTAACAACAGATTATGCTCCACAAGCAACTCCAAACAAGCCTTTCAAAATAACCACAAAATAACATTGCCAAGTATTCAGTCCGCATAGTAAATGACAGGAACTTAAGGTAACATAACAACATCACGCAAACACAAGTCGTGCATATTCATTATTCCTCACAAGCACAAAAACATTTGTCGTGTAATATCTTTCACCTCACAGCACAAAAGCACCCATCGTGCAATATCTCTCAACCTCACAACACGGAAGCACCCGTCATGCATAACACTCATCTTCACCAAAAACACATAAATCCAGTACCAAAGAAGGTGAGGAGCAATAACAACATCAATGTGAACGATTAAATATAACACATCATAAGAGAGATAACCATCACTTTTGCACCAATAGCCAGACTTACATTTCAAGAATTTCCAATGCCCAATATTTCAACAATTCTAACATAGCTACCAACATAGATAACATCAAAGAATTTCAAAATCTATTTAAAGCAAGTAAGACATAATACATAAAATCAACATAACATAAATAAGGCTAGTTCTACCCGCATGCTTAACCTATAACAAATGTATATACCCTCGTCACCTTGCATATACGATGCCTCCAACACATATATCATGTAGTAAATAGACATAATTATATCTTAATTCCCTCAAATCAAGGTTAACCAAGATACTTACCTCTTTCTAGAACAATTCAACCTTCCAAAATCACCTTTCCTATAGCAGAATCCTCCAAACCACTCGAATCTAGCCAATTTATACTCAAATAAGTCAAAAATATTTAGAACCTACCTTAGTATAAAAAAGGTTCGATCTTTATCACATTTGAAAAAGTCAACAAAAAGTCAACACGGGTCCACATGGTTTAAATCCGAAATTAAGACCAATTTCCCTTTACCCATTCTCTCCCGAGTCCAAATATGTGATTTGCATCAAAATTGGACCTCAAATCGAGGTCCAAAATTACAAAATTAACCCTCATAAAATTTCCCCCAAAACCACAATTTTGAAATTTAAAAGTACTAGATTTAGGGATAAAAATCTATGTATGAAAATAAATAAACAAATAAGTTAAAGTTACTAACCTATGAAGTTGGGATGAAAATCCTCTCAAAATTCTCCTCAATCTGTGATCTAGGTCTCAAAAATAATGAAAAGAGGTTAAATCTCAATTTTCAGCCCTTTTATACCATGGCTCCAAGTGCTCTTCGCGTTCGTGAAGCACCTGTCGCATTCACGAAGGTCACTGGCCAACTACCCATCATGTTCGCAAAGGCCTCTCTATGTTCGCAACTCAACACTATTGTCGAGTTTGCGATGAAGAACCACCCTGCCAGCCCCTAAAGCCCATGCCTATAAAGTTGAGAGCTAGACCTCAAATTGAGGTCGAATTTCAAAATAAATCCTATATTTGGACTAAGAGATGAATGTGTAATCGGGATTTAGTCTTAATTTTGGATTTGGACCACGTGAGTCCGGGTTGACTTATTGTTGACTTTTCCAAATATGTTAAAGATCGAACTTTTTTCATACGAGGATAGTTTTTAAAGCTTGTTTTGACGTATTTGAATAATAATTGACTAGATTCGGGTGGTTTGGAGGCTTATTCTAAAGGAAAATCCGTGTTGGATTGTTGAGCTTGTGCTGAAAAGAGTGAAGTGTCTTGGTTAACCTTGATTTGAGGGAAATAGGGCATAATCGAGTCTATTTGCTATGTGAACTATGTGTTGGGGTGGCGTTTATGCAAGGTGACTAGCATATCTGCGTTGGCCAAAGGATAAGCATGAAGATAGAATCAACCTTATTTGTGCCCTGTTACTTTGTGTATTATGTCTTCCATGCCTTAGATAGATTGTATAGTTCTTGATTTCTCGTATTCATGTTACTTACTATTTTTGAGTTTAATGAGAGATTGGGCGTTATCATTGAATTGTTGATTTGGTTATTGGTAAAAACTTGTTGGTAAATTCTCATACGGCGAGTTATGTTCAAATATTTCCCTTGATGTTGTTTGTGCTTCCCACCTCGGTTGGTATTGTGTTATGTGATGCTTGGTGAGGAAGAGTGAACTGCACAATAGGTGTTCCCGTGCTTGTAAGAAAGAGTGATTGTGCACGAAGGGTATTTTTCTGCTTTATTCATATATCAATATCATTGCATGAAGGGTGTTTCCGTGCTTGAGAGAAAGTGAGGATATGCACGAAGGGTATTTTCGTGATTGCTATTATATTATGATGTGAGGATGAGAGTAAAAGCACGAAGGGTGATTCCATGTCATTTGTTGTTTTCATTATTCCTTACTTTGTTATTAGGATTGTTGACTTGGCTTTTGTGGTTTCATAATTTACTTTTGAAAGGTTGTGTTGAGTTGTTGTAAAAGCATGAGTTATGGTTTACTCAGTAACACCTTCTTCACATTCTTGTTTTTATATTCCTTACTTATGTACTTATTATTTCTCGCACATGTTGATATGTTGTTATTGTATTTGATACTTTACTTGTTATTTTGTTATTTCTTGCTATATATAACTGTACAATTTTATTTGTAGGTATCTTGTATTAGCCTCGTCATTAATTCATCGGGGTTAGGCTCGATACTTACTGAGTACATTGGGTCGGTTGTACTCATACTATACTTCTGCACTTTTTGTGTAGATTCAGACATTAGTACCAGCGGAGTCCTGAGAGGTGCTTGGCGGATATCACTTAGAGAACTCAAGTTAGAGCTGCATTTCGTTTGTAGGTCTTAGAGTCATCTTCCTTTTCTGTTATACTATTTTTACATCCCAAATCGACAATCAAGCATTCCTATCCCTCTTCATTCCAAGTAAACTCCTTTCTGTCATATTCAAACTTCCTAAGTATAGAAGACATCATCTCAAACGAAATACATAGACTTAAGTCTTCTGCTTATCATGTTCCTTCTCATCCTTCGCTGCTAAAGCCTCTCCTTCGCTGGAATTAGATACCAAATCTCCCAATCATGAACCGAATAATCCTCATCTTGAATCATTCATTGCCGCGACATATAATGCATTGTGTTTAAACTCAAAACCATGGGCGACACTATCACTGGGCTAAGATGACAAAACACCCCTCCACAAGGCGACGATAATAGTCCACCCATATACGCAGGAAAAGACATTATGCACCATATCTGTAGCATCTCCACAACTCGTAGGTGCACAATTGATCCCGAATGCTCGACATCGCGTAAGAATGAGTAGGACGAAAATGAATACATAAGCTTCAAAGAAATCAAATCGCACGACGAGGAATCAAGAAGGGAAGTTCTCCTAACAGTCCTGTAGCCTCCTGAAGATAAGTACATACGTCTCCATACCGATCCGCAAGACTCTAATAGACTTTCTCATGACTCGTGTGACCTAAGTGAACCTAGTACTCTGATACCAAACTGCCACGTCCCAAATCCCATTATAGGTCGTGATGGCGCCCAACCCATCGTTAGGCAAGCCGACAAATATATTAATACATTAATAGTTAATCCAAAAATGCATTTCGAAACAATTAAAGAAATAAGGAGTGGAAATCGCTCATTTTTATAGAAAATATAGATATTATTATTTTAAACGTCCGAATAAGGTAAAAATATAAACCAGAAGATCATAGAGGAATACATTCAAGAGAAAAATTCTAAATTCCCAAAATCCGGTATCACAAGTGCATGAGCATCTACCAGGAAGTACAATACTAATACATCATCTATTTGGAATATGCAATAGGCAGGACAAAATAATTGAATATGATGGAGACTCTGTGTATTGCGGATCGTAACATGGAATGCAGCTCACTATAAAGTCCCCTCAACAACTGCGCCCATATGCCTAAATGACCACCAAAAGTACATGGCTCAGTACCTGTACAATAGCATAAGTACATAGAGAAATTCTATCCATTAAGTATCTAGCCTAACCCTGAAGAATTAGTGACGAGGAGTCGACATCGACACTTATTAGTGGTCTAATAAATTAGTAGAATAAACTATAAGTAGATATGAAACATAATGGTAACAATGAGGTAAGAAATGGTAACTAACATAATCCTCCCACATAATGACAGTATGAAATCCTCAAACAGATAAGAAATATCATGTAAATGCCAAGTTTCAAATCAAAAGGTAAATCTCATGAATTTTCGGACTCCAACCGATATTATGCACGAATTATGCCGAGGTCATTCGACCCGATCCATTATAATCGTGTACATACACTACCGAGGCCGTACGACCCGATCCATGGATGCATCTCAAATATACTGTCGAGGTCATATGGCCCGGTCTATAATGCTATTTCATAGCACCGCCGAGGCATTCAGCCTGATCCAAAGAAAATGAGAAAACTTATCGAATTACGGGTCACATATTTGTAACACAACGATAGGAACATAAAGTAAGCATGACTTTTACCAACAATCAAGTATCCCGCCAAACAACTCAAGGTAATGAGGTTAGACCTAACATAATCTTATTCCAATTATAAGTTTAGGTATTTAAACTAACAAGTTGAGTTCTAGTAATACAAATATTGCATGGTAAAGTCTTAAGTCTATGCGGGCAAAAATATGATTCTAGCTACGTACGAACTCTTGACAGCTCGTGCGTACGTAGCTCCCAAAACAAGTAGCACATAACAAATATAATACCTACGGGATAGCTTCCCCCTCACAAGGTTAGACATGAGACTTACCTCGCTCTGAAATTCGATAACCGACTTCAACGCCTCTCTAACACCTCAAACTGATACCAATCAATACGAAACTAATCAAACAATGTATAAACTAATCAAAATATACTCAAATACTCATAATTTTAACAATTTATAGCAATTCCCAACTCCGCTTGAAAGTCAACAAAGTTAACCCCTGGGCCCACGTACTCGAATTCTGAAATTGTTCAAAAATAAATATTACCTATAGCACCATGTACTCAAATATATAATTTATTCCCAATTCCATGTCCAACTTCGTGGTCAAAATCCAAAAATACTAATTCTAGGTTTTCTTCTAAAATTCCCTAAGTTTCTACCAATTTTCATGCTAAAACCCAAACATAATCCATAGATTTATCTCACAATGGGTGCCACATGATAAATGATTAAAATAAAACTCCAAAATCTCTCTCAAGATCGGCTCCAATGAGGAAAATGAGATGAAATGAGTCAGGACCTGATTTGAAACTCTTATACACTGCCCAGACGTCCTTCTTCATGAATGTGGCACGTTCCTCGTTGTAAAGCCCCGTAAAATTTTCGCAAAGAAAATTAAGGTTTTGTGGTGCCAAACTAGGCTTACGCATCGCAACTCAAACTTTTTGGGTTGAGCAATGCGCCGGGGAGTAAAGGAAACTTTTCAGCAGAAAAAGACATTTATGCGGCCCACTATGCGGCCACAAAATCACTCTACGGACAGCATAATGGTCGCAGAGTGAATCAGAGGCGGGGCAAGATTAGAGGAAGGTCTATGGTACACTATGCAACCATATACCGGTTATGCGGTGCATTATGCGACCGTATAATAGATCTGTGGGGCGCATAATCACCGCAGACCCAACTAGACGACCCCCAGTTTTGGAGCGTCAATTATGTGATCGATATGCAGCACGCATAATGGTTCTGGGGTACGGTCTGCGGTCGCAGACCCAGTTTCTACAAGTTTATGTTTTGGAAATTTTACTCGATCCTATTCAGATGGCACCGTTCCAGGCTTTATATGGTAGGAGATGTAGATCTCCCATTGGATAGTTCGAGATTGGGGAAGTAGAGTTGATATGGCCAAACCTCGTGCATCAGTCTATGGAAAACGTTAAGATCATTAAAGAGCGGTTGAAGACTGCTCAAAGTCGCCAGAAGTCCTATTCAGATGTTCGTCGTAGGGATTTGGAGTTCAAAAAAGATGATTGGGTATTCTTGAAGGTTTCCCCTATGAAGGGTGTAATGCGATTTGGTAAGAAAGGGAAATTGAATCCGAGGTATATCGGACCATACAGAATCATTCAGAGGATCGGTGATGTGGCGTACAAGTTTGAGCTACCACCTGAGATGTCATTAGTGCACCCGGTGTTTTACGTGTCTATGTTGAAGAAAGTAGTTGGAGACCCGACACTCATTGTTCTGGTTGAGACTATTGATATTAATGGGGAATTGACTTATGAAGAGATTCTAGTGTCTATTATCGATCGGCAAGTCCGAAAGTTGAGAAATAAAGAAATTGCCTCAGTGAAAGTGTTATGGCGGAACCAACAAGGGGAAGAGCCCACCTGGGAGGCCGAGGAAGAAATGAAGAAGAAGTATCCTTATTTGTTTGAATAACTATGTATTTATAAAGTTGTGTTCTATGAAAATGCTAAGAGTTACCTTCTATGAATTATGTATCATTTGTACAGTTGATGTTAAGGGTATTCCTTTTCTGGCAATATATTGCTTATGAGGCCAAAGTTGGTGTTGTTTTATGTTATATTGCGTTATCGAATTAAGTACATGTTGTTAGGATTGGTTTCTGGGATTCTCTGACAGGTGGATAGGCCCAGTTACAGGGGAGACTTTACCGAAATTTTTGGAAATTTAGGGAGTTAGCCAAATTTTGAAACTGTTGGTGTGTGTGAATTAACAGTTAAGTCACATTGAATACTAATGACAGATTTTGACCCTCATTCGAGGATGAATTATCCTAAGCGGGGGAGAATGTAAGGCCCCGTAAAATTTTCGCCAAGGAAATTAAGGTTTTGTGGTACCAAACAAGGCTTACATGTTTGAGGATTGTAAAAACTCAAACTTTTAGGGTTGAACAATGCACTGGGGAATAAAGAACTTCATCAGAAAAAGACATTTATGCGGCCCACTATGCGGCCGCATAAACACTTTGTGGACCACATAATGGTCGCAGAGTGAATCAGAGGCGAGGCAAGATTGGAGGAAGGTCTGCGGTACATTATGCGACCACAGACCAGTTATGTGGTGCATTATCCGATGGAAGAACGGGTCTGCGAGCTGCATAATCACCGCAGACCTAAAAAGACGATCCCTAATTTTGGAGAGTCAATTATGCGATCTATATGCGGGCAGCATAATGGTTCTGCGGTACGGTCTGTAATCGCAGACCCGGTTTTGGCAAGTTTATGTTTTGAAATTTTTACCCGATCCCATTTTTATAAAAAGGCATTGGGGGTCATTTTTAAGGGTTTCATCTGATATTTTTAGAGAGAGGTGAGAGTATCTTAGAGAGAGAAAGAGAAGACCCAGTCATTTGTTCATCGATTCTTGCTCAAGGCTTGAAGATTTCACAAGGAGCTTACTAGGGCTTCAAAGAGGTAAGAATTTCTTCCCCCAATTCTTCAATTTTGAGTTTAAAGTAAAGTATGGGTGATTAGGAGTATGATTCTTAGGTGTGCGAGTATTATTTATACATGCATGTACCAATAAGGTTTGTGGAAAGATTGTTGAGCTCAAATAAGTAAAGATTGGGTTATGGAATGAAGGAAATCTTGTAGAAGAACTTTGTAGCCAAATTTGCACACCTAGTGTTTCATAAAATGCTCAAATGAACTGAAACCATGAATATCTTCCTAATTTGTGTTCAATTTTGTTATTCCTCAAAATAGATTGGAATTGCTAGAACTTTCGAAACGTTGTAGGAATTGAAGGAAAGCTCAAATCGAGGTATGTTGGCTAAACTCCTCTCTTAGAATTAAGTCTCACGGTATTCATGTAATTTATGTAAGTCCCGAATTGTTCATTATAAAATTGGCTATTCTGAATAAGCTTGTGTTGAAAGATATATGTTCAATATGTATCCCAAATACTTTTATCATGTTATGTTATCATTTGAGAATGTGTTCAAAGTATGAGTTGTGCATTAAAAATGTTTCGATTTCAAGTCAAGTTCAAACGAAGGCTATTATGCTAGATTTTGTGAAAAAACTCTATGTGCCTAAGACTGTTAATTGCTCAAATGTGTATTAAAAACCTTAATTTGTAATGCCTTGTTGTTGATGATCATGATGTTTGAAAGTGAAAATGGTGAGCATGAAATACTAAATACGGCAAACGTGCCAAGAATGATTTTATAATTTGCCACTAGTGCCAATGAAATGAAAAAATGTGAAAGGAGTATGAATTGAAATGATCGGTATAAAAGGATGATGTCTCGAATGAGACGGTCGAGCTGATCGGGTCAAGATCGGACGGTATGCCGCACACATGGTGGTGATTGTGCTGGAAATTGTAATTGAAATTTTGATTGTGGTTGATATCTCGAATGAGATGGCCTAGCCGATCGTGACGTGATCGGACTCCGTGCTAAAAGTACGGTGGTATTGATATTGTGAATATTGGTATTGTGAAAGGTGGCATTTTGGTACTAAATATCTCCCAACTTAAGATATGGAAATTTGTTTGAACATTGTCTTGATCCTAATTTGAGGTTTGATGTTGTTGTGGCTTCCACTGATATTATGATTCTTCTTACTTGTATTATTTATCATTCTATTGAGAGGATGTTTTGTCATTCATACTAGTACTATTCCATATGTACTAACGTCCCTTTTGCCGGGGTGCTGCATCTTTAATGGATGGAGGTGGTTTCATAGCAGGAGACATTGATCAGTGATAGCGGTACACCCTTTTCTCAGCTGACTTGGTGAGCCCTACTTCATTTCGGGGTCATGTATCTTTTGTTCCTTGTGTATTGTGTTTGAGGTATAGCCGGGTCCTTGTTGCCGGCATTATCATAATACTATTCTGTACCTATTAGAGGGTCCGTAGACATAGTGTGGGTTGTATATTCGTGCTGGGGAAGTCAAACAATGTTATGTTGTGTTTGAATTACTTGCTCCATTTCAGACCATGAAAATGTGTGTGAATTTTGAGACTTTAAAATGAAGTAACTAATGGTAATAATTTGGTATTGTATACATAATCTCTTTATGGTCTAATCAACAAAAATATGTATTCTCTTTATTCATAAGTGAGTTTGGGTAGAAACTTGGTATCAGATCCTAAGTTTTAAAAGTGTCATAGGATGTCTCAGAGCCGTGTCTAGTAGAGTCCTTCTTATCGGTGTGTTGTTGACCACATCTATAGTTAGGATGCTATTTGGACATTTAAGAATAATACCCTTCTTTCACGTTCTCGATCGTGCGATAAAGCTGGTTGTAAGATTGTTCCTCCTTTAACTCGTGCGTTGCTCGAATTTTCAGTACATGGCACCTAAGAAGAAGGCAAGAACTTGCTAGAAAGCCAATGTCACCCCAAGAGTGGCAGCTGATTCTATATTTGATGATGCGGGTGAGCACCCAAGGGGTGAGGATATTCCCCCAATTACTACACTGCTTGATTCTACTACAATTGATCAGACCGCACCTGCCCCTACACCTACTGAGGGTGCAATGGTCCCCCCAACTGATATTCCAGTTCCACCTCCATCCCCAGCTTTCGATTACGGTGTTTCTGATTGGGATCTTAGGGGAGCCATACAAATGTTGGCTCAAATAGTGGCTTCCCAGGCCCAAAGATCAAATGTTGCACCCACTCCTTCCAATCAACTAGGGGATTCTTCTAGTTCCAGGGTGAACAGGTTTCTCCAGTTGGATCCTTCAATGTTCATGGGTACTAACCCAGAGGAGGGACCCCCAGGACTTCATTGATGAGATGCACAAGACTCTCCGAGTTATGCGTGATACTGAGACTTAGGTAGTGGAGTTAGCCTCCTATCGCCTGAAAGAGGTTCGTATATGCTTGGTTTGAGCTATGAGAGGAGTCCCGTGAGGAAAGGAGCCCTCCGACGAGGTGGGGTGAGTTTGCCGATGCCTTTATTGATCATTTCTTGCCTGCCGAGACTAAGGCAGCCTGTGCTGCTAAGTTTGAGAGCCTGAGGCAAGGTAGCCTGAGTGTGTAGGAGTACCATATGAGATTCACACACATGTCCAAGTATGCTATTTACATGTTGCCCACTATGAAGGCTAGAATGTGCCGGTTTGTGCAGGGACTTAGTCCCTTGGTAATTAATGAGGCCGCTACAGCTGCCTTGATTTCTGATATGAACTATGGGAGGATTGTGTCATTCGCTCAAGCCACAGAGACCCGCAAATTGAGGAACAAAATGGAGCAAGAGGGTAGTAATAAGGCCCGGTCTGCGGGCAACTTTGGTGGTTTATCTAGTGGTGCCAGGTCAACATTCAGGGGAGGTTCATCAGGGCCATCTCAGTCCTCTGCTCAGTCTTCGATTAGTGCACAGCCATCAGGGCCCAATCAGCAGTAGTGGAGCCATTTCAGGCCAAGTCACGGCAACAAGGGCTTCTACCAGTAGGGTCGACATGGTAGTAGATTCCAGCAGCAGCGAAGTCCCCCATGCCCTAGGTGTTGAAAATGCACTTACGAATATGATACACCGACTAACCCTTATGCTACGGGTGTGGATTGAGGGGTCACATTCAGAGATATTGTCGTTCGTCCTACCAAGGTGCGGGCAGGGGCACATCACAACCAGCCAGTTCTGCAGCTACTACATCCGCAGCACCTCCTCCCGCTCGAGGCACTCCAACACCCGCATGGCATGGTACAGCTAGGGGTGGAGTACAAAGTTCGGGAGGATCCGGCCGTTTCTATGCTATAAGGGGTCGCCAGAATTCAGAGGCTTCACCAGATGTTGTCACAAGTATATTCACCGTCCAATCTCATGATGTGTATGCTCTTATTGATCCCGATTTCACTTTGTCATATGTCACTCCTTATGTTGCTATGGAATTTGGGATAAAACTGGAACAACTTCATGAGTCGTTCTCTGTATCTACTCCGCCTGGTGAATCTATTTTGGCCATACGGGTTTATAGGGATTGTGTTGTCATGTTGCATGGTCGGGAAACCATGGCCGATCTCATTGAATTGGGAATGGTCAATTTTGATGTAATAATGGGGATAGACTGGCTTTATTCATGTTTTTCCAAGCTTGATTGCCAAACCAGGACCGTTAAGGTCAAATTTCCAAATGAGCCAGTTATTGAGTGGAAGGGGGATGATGTGGTGCCAAAGGGTAGGTTTATTTCTTACCTTAAGGCCATGAAGATGATCAACAAAGGGTGTATTTACCATTTGGTCAGTGTTACGGACATCGATGTTGAGGCACCTACACTTGAGTCTGTACCTGTTGTGAATGAATTTCCGTGAGTCTTTCCGGATGAGCTCCCTGGGATCCCACCAGAAAGGGAGATTGATTTTGGGATTGAAATGATGCCAGGCATGCATCCTATATCTATTCCACCCTATAGGATGGCACCGGCAGAATTGAAGGAGCTAAAGGAACAATTGAGAGATTTGTTAGAAAAGGGTTTCATCCGGCCGAGTGTGTTGCCTTGGGGGGCACCGGCTCTATTTGTAAGAAAGAAGGATGGGTCGCTAAGAATATGCATTGAATATTGGCAGCTCAACAAGGTTACAATCAAAAATAAGTGCCCACTTCCAAGGATAGATGACTTGTTTGATCAATTGCAGGGTGCTAAGTACTTCTCCAGGATCGATTTAAGATCTAGGTATCACCAGTTGAAGATCAGGGAGCAGGATATTCCGAAAACAACTTTCAGAACCCGGTATGTGCACTTTGAATTTCTGGTAATGTCTTTTGGGCTAACAATTGCTCCGGCATCTTTCATGGATCCTATGAATTGAGTCTTCAAGACTTTTCTTGACTACTTTTTGATAGTGTTCATTGACTATATTCTTGTATACTCACGAAGTCGAGAGGGCCATGCTGATCATCTCAGGGTAGTTCTGCAAACCTTATATCAACACAAGTTATATGCAAAGTTTTCAAAGTGTGAATTTTGGCTTCAATATGTCACATTCTTGGGTTATGTCGTCTCTAGGGAAGGAATTAAGGTTGATCCTCAGAAGATTGCAGCCATAAAGAATTGGCCTCAACCAACTACCCCAACTGAGATTCACAATTTCTTGGGCCTAGCTAGATATTATAGAAAGTTTGTGGAGGGGTTCTTTACTCTTGACTCTCTGTTGACTAAATTAACGTAGAAGGCGGTTAAGTTTCAATGGTCAGATGCTTGTGAAAGGAGCTTCCAAGAATTAAAAGCAAGATTGACTATGACACCGGTGTTGACCCTACCAGAGGGTACATATGGATTTGTGGTATATTGCGATGCTTCAAGAATCGGGCTTGGGTGTGTATTAATGCAACATGGCAAGGTGATTACAGGCAACTCAAGAATCATGAAAAAAACTGTCCAACACATGATTTATAAATTACGGAGGTGGTATTTGCATTGAAAATTTGGCGTCATTATTTATATGGGGTCCACGTGGATATATTCACGGACCATAACAACCTTCAACACATTTTCAAACAAAAAGAGTTGAATGTGAGGCAGAGGAGGTGGCTTGAATTACTTAAGGATTATGACATTGATATTCTGTATCATCCGGGGAAGGCTAATGCTGTGATGGATACTTTTAGCCGGAAATCTATGGGAAGTTTAGCACACTTGGAGGCATATCAAAGGCCACTGGCCAAGGAAGTTCACCGATTGGCTAGTTTGGGAGTTCGTCTCGCAGAATCTAGTAAAGGAGGGGGTGATTGTACAAAATAGGGCTGAATCATCACTTGTTGTGGAAGTCAAGGAGATGCAATACAACGATCCATTATTGGCACAATTGAAAGAGGGGATTCATAAACATAAGACCATGGCCTTTTCTCTTGGCATGGGTGATGGTACACTAAGGTACCAAGGGCGTCTATGTATTCCAAAGGTAGATGGTCTCCGGGAAAGAATCATGACCGAGGCTCACACCTCTAGGTATTCCGTGCACCCGGGATCTACAAAAATGTATCATGATCTTAAGGATGTTTATTTGTGGTATGATATGAAGAGGAATGTAGCAGACTTTGTGGCGAGATGTCCAAATTATCAGCAAGTGAAGGTCGAACGCCAAAGGCCTAGTGGGTTGGCACAGAACATAGAAATTCCAATGTGGAAGTGGAAAATGATTAATATGGACTTTGTGGTAGGACTACCTCGCACTCCTCGTAAGTTTGACTCGATTTGGTTGATTGTGGATCAACTCACAAAATCAGCACACTTCTTACCGGTTAAGGCTACCAACACAGCGGAACAATATGCTCAGTTCTATATCAAAGAAATAGTCAGGTTGCATGGCACTCTAGTTTCTATCATTTCATATCGGGGGGCACAGTTCACGGCTAAGTTTTGGAAGAAATTTCAGCAAGGTCTGGGTACTCAGGTGAATCTAAGTACAACCTTTCACCCATAGACTGACGGGAAGGTAGAATGGACTATTCAGATGCTTGAGGATATGTTGCGCGCTTGTGTTCTAGACTTCAAAGGTAGTTGGGATGATAATTTTCCACTCATAGAATTTGCCTACAACAATAGTTATCATGCTAGCATTCAGATGGCACTGATTGAGGATTTATATGATAGGAGATGTAGATCTCCCATTGGGTGGTTTGAGATTGGGGAAGCAGAGTTGATTGGGTCAGACCTCGTGCACCAGGCTATGGAAAATGTTAAGATCATTAAGGAGCGGTTGAAGACTACTCAAAATCACCAGAAGTCCTATTCGGATGTTCGTCGTAGGGATTTGGAGTTCAAAGAAGATGATTGGGTATTCTTGAAGGTTTCCCCCATGAACGGTGTAATTCGATTTGGTAAGAAAGGGAAATTAAATTTGAGGTATATCGTACTGTACATAATCATTCAAAGGATCGGTGATATGGCATACAAGCTTGAGCTACCACCTAAGATGTCATTAGTGCACCCGGTGTTTCACGTGTCTATGTTGAAGAAAGTAGTTGGAGACCTGACACTCATTATTTCGGTTGAGACTGTTGATATTAATGGGGAATTGACTTATGAAGAGATTCTAGTGTCTATTATCGATCGTCAAGTCCGAAAGTTGAAAATTAAAGAAATTACCTCCGTGAAAGTGTTATGGCGGAACCAGCAGGTGGAAGAGGCCACCTGGGAGGCCAAGGAAGAAATGAAGAAGAAGTATCCTTATTTATTTGAATAGCTATGTATTTATAAAGTTGTGTTCTTTAAAAATGCTAAGGGTTACCTTCTATGAATTATGTATCATTTGTACAGTTGATGTTAAGGATATTACTTTTCTGGCAATATATTGCTTATGAGGCCGCGTTTGGTGTTGTTTTATGTTATATTGCGTTATCGGATTACGTACATATTGTTAGGATTGGTTTCTGGGATTCTCTGAAAGGTGGATAGTCCCAGTTACAGGGGAGACTCTGGCGAAATATTTGAAAATTTAGGGAGTTAGCCAAATTTTGAAACTGTTGGTGTGTGTGAATTAATAGTTATGTCACATTGAATGCTAATGACAGATTTTGACCCTCGTTCGAAGACGAATGATCCTAAGTGGAAGAGAATGTAAGGCCCCGTAAAATATTCGCAAAGGAAATTAAGGTTTCGTTGGGCCGAACTAGGCTTACGTGTTTGAGGATTGTAGAAACTCGGACTTTTTGGGTTGAACAATGCACTGGGAAGTAAAGGAAAACGTTTATCAAAAAAAGACATTTCTGCGGCCCACTATGCGGCCGCAGAATCATTATGTGGACCGCATAATGGTCGCAGAGTGAATCAGAGGTAGGTTAAGATTGGAGGAAGGTCTGCGATACACTATGCAACTGTAGACCAGTTATGCGGTGCATTATGCGATCGCAAAACAGGTCTGCGTGCCACATAATCACCGCAGACCCAACCAGACGACCCCCAGTTTTGAAGCGTCAATTATGCGACCGATATGCGGGCCGCATAATGGTTCTGCGGTACGGTCTGCGATCGCAGACCCGATTTAGGCAATTTTAAATTTTACCCGATCCCATTTTTATAAAAAGGCATTGGGGGTCATTTTAAGGGTTTCATCTGATATCTTTAGAGAGATGTGATAGTATCTTAGAGAGAGAAATAGAAGACCTATTCATTTGTTCATCAATTCTTGCTTAAAGCTTGAAAATTGCACAAGGATCTTACTAGGGCTTCAAAGAGGTAAGAATTTCTTCCCCAATTCTTCAATTTCGAGTTTAGGGTATAAGATAGGTGATTGGGAGTATAATTCTTGGGTGTGTGAATATTATGTATACATGCATATACCAACAAGGTTTGTAGGAAGATTGTTGAGCTCAAATAAGTAAAGATTGGGTTATGGAATGAAGGAAATCTTGTAGAAGAACCTTGTAGCCAAATTTATACACCTAGTATTTGATAAAATGCTCAAATGAGCTGAAACCATGAATATCTTCCTAATTTGTGTTAAATTTTGTTATGTCTCAAAATAGATTGAAATTGCTAGGACTTTCAAAATTTTGTAGTAATTTAAAGAAAGCTCAAGTCGAGGTATGTTGGATAAACTCCTCTCTTAGAATTGAGTCCCACGGTATTCATGTAATTTATGTAAGTCCCGAGTTGTTCATTATAAAATTGGCTATTCCGAATAAGCTTGTGTTGAAAGATATATGTTCAATATGTATCCTAAATGCTTTTATAATGTTATGTTATCATTTGAGAATGCTGTGCATTAAAAATATTTGATTTCAAGTCAAGTTCAAATGAAGGCTATTATGCTAGATTTTGTGAAAAACCTCTATGTGCCTAAGACTCTTAATTGCTCACATGTGTATTAAAAACCTTGATTTATAATGCCTTGTTGTTGTTGATGATCATAACGTTTGAAAGTGAAAATGGTGAGCATGAAATACTAAATACGGCCAACGTGCCAAGAATGATTTTATAATTGTTGCCTCTAGTGCCAATAAGAAAAAATGTGAAAGAAGCATGAATTGAGATGATCGGTATAAAATGATGATGTCTCGAATGAGACGGCCTAGCTGATCGGGTCAAGATCGGACGGTATACTGCACACATGGTTGTGATTGTGCTGGAAATTGTAATTGAAATTATGATTGTGGTTGATATCTCGAATGAGACGGCCTAGCCGATCGTGACGTGATCAGACTCCGTGCTAAAAGTACGGTGGTATTGATATTGTGAACATCAGTATTGTGAAAGGTGGCATTTTGGTACTAAAAATCTCCCAACTTAAGATATGGAAATTTGTTTGAACATTGTCTTGATCCTAATTTGAGGTTTGATGTTGTTGTGGCTTCCACTGATATTATGATTCTTCTTACTTGTATTATTTATCATTCTATTGAGAGGATGTTTTGTCATTCATACTAGTACTATTCCATATGTACTAACGTCCCTTTTGCCGGGGGCGCTGCATCTTCAATGGATGGAGGTGGTTTCACAGCAGGAGACATTGATCAGTAATAGCGGTACACCCTTTTCCCAGCTGACTTGGTGAGCCCCACTTCATTTTGGGGTCATGTATCTTTTGTTCCTTATGTATTGTGTTTGAGGTATAGCCGGGTCCTTGTTGCTGGCATTATCATAATACTCTTCTATACCTATTAGAGGCTCCGTAGACATAGTGTGGGTTGTATATTCGTTCTAGGGAAGTCAAATAATGTTATGTTGTGTTTGAATTACTTGTTCCATTTCAGACCATGAAAATGTGTGTGAAATTTGAGACTGAAACGCTCCCGGACCATCCGATACTCAACCCGAACATACGCCCAATTCTGAAATCACCTTACGAACCTATAGGAAACTTTAAATCCCGATTTGAGGTCATTTATTCAAAATTGAAACCTTGGCTAACTCATCCAACTTAAATTTTCCGAATTGAGAATTATTCTTCCAAATGAACTCTGAACTCCTTGAAAATCGAAACCAACCACACGTGCAAGTCATAATGCATAAAGTGAAGCTACCCAAGGCCTCAAACTGCTGAACAATGCATTAGAGCTCAAAATAACTGATCGGGTCATTACACCAGGGTTGCCTAGATTAGAGTGGAGAGGGACTCTCAGTCATTCCACTAGCATGATGGTTTAATATTTGAAGGCTTGACGTGTGGTTGAGAATGGGTGTTTAGTGTTTTTGGCTTTTATTCGGTATTCTAGTGCAGAGGTTCCTTCTATGGATTCAATACCGATTGTGAGTGTGTTTCCAGAGGTGTTTCCTACATATTTGACGGATATGCCACCCGACAGGAATAATGTTTTTTGTATTGATTTGGTTCTGGTAACTCTACCTAATTTTATTCATCCGTATCGCATGGCTCCAACTGAGTTTTAAAAATTGGAGGATCAGTTGTAGGATTTGCTGACAAGGGATTCATTAAACCTAGTGTTTCGCCTTGGGGTGAGCCAAAGTTGTTTTTTAAGAAGAAAGATGGATCGATGAGGATGTGCATTAACTATCGGCAGTTGAACAAGGTCACTATCAATAACAAATATCCATTTCCTAGGATTGATGATTTATTTTACCAGCTTCAGGGTGCCAAGGTAAAATCTAAGATTGTTTTGAGATCTGGCTACCATCAAGTGAAGATTAGGGTATTAGATGTCCCTAAGACAACTTTAAGGACTCGTTGTGGTCATTACGAGTTCTTGGTGATGTCATTTGATTTGACTAATGCTCCAGCAACCTTTATGGATTTGATGGCCCGAGTGTTCAAGTCTTATTTGGATTCCTTTGTAATTGTATTCATTGATGATATTCCATTTTACTCTCGTGGTATAGAGGAGCATGATTAGCACCTACGAATTATACTTCAGACTTTGAAGGATTGCCGGCTATATGTCAAGTTTTTAAGATGTGATTTCTGGTTAGACTCGGTTGCCTTTTTAGGTCATGTTGTATGTTCCTAGGGTATCAATGTGGATCCCAAGAAGGTAGAGGCAGTTTATAATTATCCTAGACCTACTTCAGCCACAGAGATTCAGAGCTTCTTGGGTTTAGTAGGCTACTATCGCTGGTTCGTGGAGGATTTTTAACTATCTTAGCCCCATTGACCAAGTTGACTCAGAAGGGTTCTCATTTTAGATGGATCGATGAGTTTGAGGAGAGCTTTCAGAAGCTCAAGACTTCCTTGACTACAACCCTAGTATTGGTGTTGCCCATAGGTTTGGAATCTTACACTGTGTATTGTGATGCATCGCGTATTGAACTTGGCACGATATTGATGCAGGATGGTAGAGTGATTGCCTACGCATCTCATCAGTTGAAGGTCCATGAGAAGAACTACCCTGTGCATAATTTAGAGTTAGCATCCATTATTCACGCGCTCAATAGTTTATGGCACTATCTATGCGACGTGCTATGTGAGGTCAATACTGTCCATCAGAGTCTCCAATATCTATTTAAGCAAAATGATCTTAATTTAAGGCAGCAGAGATGGTTAGAGCTATTGAAAGACTATAATATCACCATATTATATCATATGAGAAAGGCCAATATGGCGGCCGACTGCTTGAGTAGGAAGGCGGAGGCATAGGTAGCTTGGCATTTTTATCGGCAGTGGAGATGTCATTAGCCATAGATGTTTGGGAGTTGTCCAACAAATTCGTGAGATTTGATGTTTCAGATCCTAGTAGGGTTCTCACTTGCATTATGGCACAATCGTCTTTGTTAGAGCGTATCAAGGTTCACTAGTTTGATGATCCTCACTTGTTGGTGTTAAAAGACACGGTACATAGGAGGGGGGGGGGGTGCTAAGAAGTTTGTGATTAAGGATGATGGTGTTATGCAACTTCAAGGTCGGATTTGTGTTTCGAATATTGATGGTTTGAGAGAGTTGATCCTTGAGAAGGGTCATAGTTCATGTTATTTTATTCACCCAGGTGTCATAAAGATGTATCTTGACTTGAAAAATCATTATTGGTGGTGAAATATGAAGAAGGACATTGATGGACATGTCTCTCGGTGTTTGAATTGTCAACTCGTGAAGTATGAACACAAAACAACTGGGTAGGTTGACTCAAACGTTAGTGATACCGGAGTAAAAATGCGAGTGCATCACTATGAACTATATGGTAGGCTTACCACGGACCTTGAGGAAGTATGATGTTGTTTGGGTCATTGTGGATCAATTGACTAAGTCCGCACATCCTATTTCGGTGATGACTTCCTAATCTTCAGAGTGATTGGCTCAGATTTACATCCGGAATATCATTCATCTACACAGTGTGCCTATATCTATCATTTCAGACCATGGCACCCAGTTCACTTCAAACTTTTGGAGAGCTGTGCAGCATGAGCTGGGCACGCGGGTTGCGCTATGTTTCACCCTCATATGAATGGGCAGTCCGAGCGAACCATTCAGATTTTGGAGGATATTCTAGGGGCATGCTCTATTGATTTCGGGGGTCAGTGGGACCAGTTTCTACCAATAGTGGGGTTTTTCTACAACAATAACTACCAGTCGAGTATCCAGATGGCTCTATATGAGGCCTTAAATGGGAGACGATGTTCTTTCTTCCGGCTGGTTGGTTTGAGCCTGATGAGGCTAGATTTTTGGGCACAGACTTAATTCGTAATGCTTTGGAAAAGGTGAAGGTGATTCAGGAGAGGCTCTGTATAGCACAATCCATGCAAAATAGTTATGCTGATAGAAAGGTTCGTGATGTGGCTTACATAAAGGGTGAGAAGTTTCTTCTCCGAGTGTCACCTATGAAGGGCTAGATGCGATTCGGTAAGAAGGGAAAGTTAAGGCCTAGGTTATTGGCCCATTTGAGATCTTGGAGAGAGTTGGGGAGATTGCTTATAGGCTTGCATTGCCTCCTAGCATAACAGGGGTACATTCGATTTTTCATATTTCCATGCTTCGAAAGTACCATGAGAATAGATCACATGTTTTAGACTTCATCACGGTACAACTTGATGATAATTTGACTTATGAAAAAGAGCTGGTGGCTATTCTAGACCAGCAGGTTCGAAAATTGAGATCTAAAGATATTCCGTCTATGAAAGGGCATTGGAGAGGCCAGCTAATTGAGAAGGCTACTTGGGAGTCCGAGTCCAACATGAGGATTAGATACCCGCACCTTTTAATAGTCCAAGTATGTTTTATGTCTGTTCGAGGATGAACATTTCTTTTAAATATGGAGAATGTGACGATCCGATGGGTCGTTTCGAGTATTAGCTTCCCTTTTTGTGTTTTGAGGCCTTTCATAGTTTGATTTTATGTTTTATGACTTGCTTGCATAGTCCGTGTCAATTTTCAAAAAGTAAATAAATGTGAATAAGAAAAATATGATTTTTGACTTTAAATGTGGATAGAGTTGACTACAGTCTTGGTAAACGACCTCGGATCGGTGTTTTGACAACTCTGGTAGGTTCGTATAATGATTTTGGACTTGTACGCATGTTTGGTTGGGCTCTCGGGTACCCCGAGGCCGTCTCAGCACTATATGTAGAAAGTTGAAAAATTGAGTTGAACTTTGAAATTTTTTGAGTTTTTGTGTTTGATTCTTGATTTTTATGTTAAATTGAAGATTTAAGCTTACCAGTGAGTTCGTATGATGTTATTACACTTGTGTGGATGTACGGATTGGAGCTCGAGGGGCTCAGATGAGTTTTGGAAGCGTTGCGAATTGTTTTGGACAGCTGAAAAAAATTGCTGGTGTTGATGACCTGTAGGTCTCGCATTTGCGAGGACCTAGTCGCAAATGCGAGTATCGCATTTGTTGACACCCAAATTTGTCCATCCTCACACCATATTATTCTAATGCGCTACTATTTTATTTAAGAGTCATAATAATATTTATAGCATTTTTTATGTATTATTACAAGTACTACAACTTGATTATTATTATTATTATTATTATTATTATTATTATTATTATTATTATTATTATTATTATTATTATTATTATTATTATTTATTCCTTTATAATATTTTACTACGTATTAGCAACTTTTAAAAATATAAAGCGTTTACAATTTATTGTTAGCTTGTTCAAATATTTATATAAAATAATATTAATTTTTCAACTTCTTGTACCTGTTTTTTTATTTACTACTAATTATCATTTCTAATAACTTTATTATTATTGCATTTTAATTTAGTAGTAGCTCAATTATCAACCCTACCCCAAAATTCCCTAAGCCTACCTCACTTTAATAAACTACTTTTTCAGCAAATTAATCTCAAAAATCTTTTACCGAGTCTTCTTCGCCAGAACCCCGTCAACCCCGTCATCGGAAAACACCCATGCCCTCCTCTTTCAATTGTTTGATTCATTTACTTTATTTAACCTTTTTCTATCTTTCATTTTGTCCTTACCAAATGTCATAGCATAATATCTTCCTTAAAGCAGACACCATTTTCTTCCTTATGTGAACGAATTTTGGCAGATCATTTGGGTACAAATTTCGTTGAAAAAATCTGTCCAAGTTCAAGAGGTCACGGAATAGGTAAAGATTTTGAATTACTCACTCATTGGACTCTTGTTATCTGATTTGATTTGTTTTTTTTTTTAAATTTTTTTTCTCCATCTTTCCTTCTTGACGTGATTATTGCGTTACTCTTGTAATAGCTGATTTTAATAAGTATTTTCCTTACAGATTTTGCTGCACTAATTCAAATCTATTTCAAATTATTCACGGGGGAGACTTTGATCACGATTTTCACTATATAGCTTCACTACTCATCTGTTCTTCGGGTACAAATCGAGGCATAGCTTTAGTCTTTATCTTCGTTCGATACAAAGTTTTAGTCTTTATATTTGGTCTTTATCTTCGGTCGATACAAAGTTTTAGTCTTTATATTTGGTCGATACAATCGGGACATCTTGAGTTCGAGTATTGGTTTCTCATTATTGCTGTTCTATTTCTTGCACGGGTTATGGCATACTCGGAAGAGTTTTTGGCTTATTTGTTGCTGTTGAAATTACTGGATTTCTAATTTTCTTATTATATTGTTATTCCGTTCTCCATGGAAGCATGCAGTTTAATTGGTTCTCTCCCTTGCTGTAATTCTTCACTTTCCTGTGTGTATTCTTGTTTGTGCTTGTGTTCTTAACCACTCCGAGTGCCGTGTGACACTCCATTGAAAGCGTGCTAAGTTTGAAGGCCAGGTACGCTCTCTTAAATCCCTGGTGTAATGTGAATTTTTGACTGTACACATATCTTATAACTTCGTGTGTTTGAAGACGCGACTATAGAATTATAGGATAACTAGCTTCTGCCTGAATCTGTCTAAATTTACATGGCCTATAAAGCCCGTTATAAGGTTAATTCTGCTCTAACAAGAGGTGACACTCAGGAAATCCATAAATTTTGAAGTAATGTGTTTAAATATTCTTGGCATGATTCTGGGAATGAGAAGGTACCCAAAAGTCAGGGATATTGTCTTCTCCTTTATGTGGTTTCAAGTTTCATACCAGAATGTGTGCGCCAACTAGATATCATGCTTTAAGAATGGAATTTTCGGGCTAAACAAATTTATTTAAATCCAGTTCACATGCTCAACCCTAATGCCCGAGTGTTCTTGTTTAGATATAATGTCATTAGGAGTCTTATCATTTCGACATCATTTTTTAGAATTGAATAGCAATATATTGCTTCTTTCCAAATGAGGAAGTACACCTGAAAGCCGTGGATAATACTTTCTTGTTTGATGGTTTTAATGTTATTGTCCGAACATGCTTTTAGATGTCATGCCTCTAGGATACAATTTCCTTCCTAACTTGTTCCTGCAAAATCAGTGACTTAGAGTGCATTTTATAACTATCTGTTTTCTGACCATATCATTAGAGATTATGCCATTAGGAACTAATAAAGCTAAAACCTTTCTGTAGTAAAAATCTCTGTGTATCTGTCCAGATGTGTCTCTGGGACAACACTGTATTTTTGTGCGTTTGGCAGGAGATTTAATAGGAGGTTTTGGGTCAACTTGTGAAATCAGTGGAAAATGGGACAAGGCGTAGAAGCCTATGAGGAGTCAGCCGAAGTTTGAAGTTCATTTAGTTAATTTTCTAGGCTCTGGTTGTATTTTTTTTTTTTAATTCACGAGGCATGTAGTAAATGGATATGATAATGAATTGGGGGCTGCTAGGATTAGGGACTTGCTGGTACTTGTCTGTTAAGTGTGTTTATGTGTTGTGTGAGAATTTTTTATATTTAAAGACTGTAATTTATAAATCAGAAAAGCATTTTGACCACCTACTAACATGTTAGTTTAATAAGTTTAATATAGCTGAATCAGATTTATTTCTCTAATAGTTTCGAGTAGTATCATAGGCGCTTAAAAGTATGTTAAACCTTCTAAATATAGTGCTATATCAGCTACGTTTCTTTTCAAAATTTTATCGTTTCTCTACTAATAATGTTTTGCTCAAATGTGTTTCTTTTCAAATTTTTTATCCTTTCACTACTTATAATGTTTTGGTCAAACGTTTGGCCTTTTGCCTATCCATATGACACTTCCATTTATCTATTTCGATTTACTTATAATGAAAGAATCCAAGCATGCTACCTTATAATACATCTCTCATACAAAGGCTAAGGAATAAAAATCGGACGTCTAGTCCTTTGACCATTTCTACATTCGTTTCTTTCACCATTTCTACATTTGTCTCTCATCTAGTTCGGGTATTGTATTAAGAAGTTTAAGAAGTTTTAAGAGCCTAATCTACTTCTTAATTAATTTGGAGGTCAACATGAACCATTTCTTATCTTGTATGTTATATGGCAGAGTCTTTACATGTTTGCCTTATGTGATGCTTAGCTAAATCAAAAGTGAAAACCTAGCTTTATTTGAGTCTAGAATTTCCCTTTAGATAGTGTCCAATACCTCCTGGACTATAGGAAGGGACATGTAGTTATTTTAAGACACGACTTAGAATCAATTAGTGCGATTTAGGTAACAACTTAAAGATAGTGGTAAGGGTAGTAGAGATGATACACAAATTGTCCGAATAGCCATTGCACTCCGGCTATAAAAGTCTTATCAGACTTTGCACGGGAGTTGATCCATTAAGCGTAACAATTTAGGTTCACCTATATAGTTATTTAATGTTCTCGTTTACTTTGTTGTCTCTCGATCGCCTGTATTGCTTTGTGAAAAAATTGTTTTAAATTTACGTTTATTATAATTGGTTACTTTTCAAATTCATTTCTTTAGCCTCTCTCATTGAATTTCATAATGTATTCAGCAATCCAAACTAAGATGTTGCATTCTTTATTTTCCTTTGAGCAAGTTTAAATAGGCAAACAACTAGTATATATAAATGAACTAGTATATCTAATCACCTATGTTATATAGGTTAATAATAATTATTTTTTTAATTAGTGAACTTAATATTCCCCCACATAGTTTAAAATTCGGGCGGGAACAACACTTGTGGACCTCAAAGAATGCCTAACACCTTCTATTCGAGGTAATTTGAACCCTTAACTGATCTTTGGTAACACAGACTAGTCAAATCAGAGTTATTTATAAGTAGGTGCCCTATCGCACCTTAAAATCGTTAGGTGGTGACTCTTCTCTTTTAATACCCTTTAAAAGAGTTGTCACATATCGAAACCCGCTTTCACGAGAAAACGTGGTGTGACATAATTTGCGAATGCTTGATCGCATTAGCGATGACTGGGAAGGGGCTGGGCACTTTGCTTTTGTGAAGTATCTGTCGCATTTCCGAACGGGGGAGGGGGTATCACATTTGCGATGTTTGTGTTGCATTTGCAACATTAGGCTATGGCTGGACAGCTTCACAAATACAAAGCTTGGTTCGCTTTTACTAGGGGTTGGACCTTCGCAAATGCGAATGGTTTGTCACATCAGAGGCACTCAAGCACTGATCACATGATCAATGGTTCGCATTTGCGAACATCGCAATTATGAATAAGAGTTCGCAATTGCAACACCTACTGGGTAAACTGTGGGAATTTTGAGAATTAGCTCATTTTACCCCATTTTTGAGACCTAGACTCTATAGAGGCGATTTCGGAGAGCAATTTCTTCTCAACTTCATAAGTTAGCAACTTTAATTATTTTCAATTAATTTTCGTTACTTTTTCATAAATTTTCACTATCAAATATAAGATTTCATAGACTAGAAATTGGGGTTTTGGTAGAAATTAGCGATTTTGTAAAACTGAGATCTAGACCTCAAATTAAGGTCGGATTTCGAAACATTTCACATATTTGGACTTGGGGATGAATGAATAATCGTAATTTGGTCTTAATTTTGGATTTCGACCACATGGGCCCAGGTTGACTTTTTGTTGACTTGTCCAAAATGTTAAAGATCGAGTGTTTTTCATATGAGGGTAGTTTCTAAAGCTTATTTTAACTTATTTGAATAATATCTGCCTAGATTCGGGTGGTTTGGAGGCTTGTTCTAAAGGAAAACCATGTTGAATTGTTGAACTTGTACCGGAAAGAAGTAAGTGTCTTGGTTAACCTTGATTTGAGGGAAATAAGGTATAATCAAGTCTATTTGCTATGTGATCTATGTGTTGTGGGCGACGTATATACAAGGCGACGAGTGTACATGCGTTGGCCATATGTATATACAAGGTGGGGATAAGCATGCGGGTAGAATCAATCTTATTTTTATGTCATATTACTTTGTGTATTATGTCTTCCATGATTTAGATAGACTATAAAACTTCTTGATTTCATGTATTCATGTTATTTCCTATTTTGATATTTATGAGATATTGGGCGTTGAGATTGTTAAATTGTGGATTTGGTTATTGGTTCAAAAGTGGTGGTAAATTCTTATATGGCGAGTTATGTTCAAATGTTTCCCTTAATGTTGTTTGTGCTTCCCACCTTGGCTATTACTGTGTTATGTAATGTTTGGTGAGGATGAGTGAAATGCATGAATAGTGTTATCGTGCTTTGCGAGGAAAAGTGGTTGTGCACGAATGGTGTTTTCGTGTTTTATTCATATTGCAATATCATTGCACGAAGAGTGTTTCAATGCTTGAGAGAAAGTGAGGATATGCATAAAGGGTGTCCAGTCCTTTGGTCGGGAACCGAAAACGAAAACGAAAAAACCGAAAACGAAGCAGGAACAGACTTGTCCTTTGGTCGAAAAGTCTTGTACGGTTCCTCAGTCCGGGGGCACTGCAAGAACCCCTATGATGGCCAAAACTCAGCCTATATAAATAGAATACTCGGTGGCTTAAGTAAAGTAGTCGCTTCTTTTTTTCGGTATACCGCTCTGCAATGAACATAAATCTTTTCGAATATCATGAATATCCGAACATAAATCTACTAGTACTACTTAATTGAGAGTAGATACGAGGCTCGATGACGCCCCGTTTACTGCCCCACAATAGGCCGGAGTTGCGGCGGGTCTTGTACCGAGACTCAATGTCGTTGCTATGCCCGACGACCAGCATCCCGTCTTCACTCTTCTTCATCCACTTCTCTTGCCTTCTCAAAATACACCCGAACAGAAAGCTAGAGAGGCGAGAGGAGTTGGAAAATTCATCTCTTTCATTTGTTGTGACTATTGTATTTGCTTTTGGTGCTACTCGTTCCTATATAGAATATAATCTAGAATGATATTTATATGGCATATGGGTAGTAGACCAGCATGTGGCTGAGAATTAAATCAATTTTGTCTAAGTCCAGAACTGAAGAAGTTAGGCTTGAAACAAGTTCCTTGCAAATGTTTAAAAAATCAATTTAAACGTCCTGAAATTCTTTGAAGTTTGAGTACGTTTTTTCTAAAAATGGATTTCTTAGTCAAGACATTTTTGGTTTATGATTTTGTTTAAGTTAACATTCTTTGGAGCTTTCTATAGTTTTTTTGAAATCAAATATTTTAGGAGTCTAAACTAGTCGGCAGATCACTTTTCAAGAGGTCATGGAGACTACTTAACCAATTTTATCGCAACTTTTTTAAACGTACTAGGTTTTGTATTTAAGGCGTGAGTCATTTGGGAACAAGTTAATGTCCTAATTAATTTAACTAGCCAAGTTTTATACATACATTTGACCATTTTCCTTAATTAATTAAGTCCGGTCGGTTAACCATTTTTATGGATCTTAATGAATGCCTAATACTTTCTCGTTAGGATAATTTTAACTCTTACCTAGAACCTTTAGGTTAAGTAGACCATTAACAGAATTATACTTTACTACATTACTTTAATTAACTTTAAGGTGCCCTAAATCACCATAATTAATTAGGTGGCGACTCTCTTTAACTTTAATCAACCTCAAAATTTCCTATATGTTGGGCCTTACTTTAACCAGTTTAAAATGGGATATAACAATTATGATGTGAGGATGAGAGTAAAATCACGAAGGTTGATGTTGTGCCTTTTGTTGGTTTAATTGTTCCTTGCTTTGTTATTCGGATTGTGGACTTGGCTTTGTAGTTTCGTAATTTACTTTTGAAAGGTTGTTTTGAGTTGTTGTAAAAGCATGTGTTGTGGTTTACTCAGTAACACCTTCCTTTACATTCTCGTTTTTATGTTCCTTACTTATGTACTTATTATTTCTCGCACATGTAGATATCCTGTTATTGTATTTGATACTTTACCTGTTATTTCGTAATTTCTTGTTATATATAATTGCAAAAATATATTTGTAGGTGTCTTGTTTGAGCCTCATCATTACCTCTCGAGGTTAGGCTTGACACATAGTGAGTACATTGGGTTGATTGTACTCATACTATACTTCTGCACTTCTTGTGCAGATTCGAACATTGGTATCAACGGAGTCCCGAGAGGTGCTTAGCGGATACTGTTTGACCCAAAAGAGTGATTCTTGGTTCAAATAATTAAATCTATGTATTAAGGGGTTAAATCTAATTAACAATAATATTTCTAGATGCGAGTTATGAAAGCGTGATTAATGTTGAATAGATCTGGTAGAATAATAATAATAGTGTGTGACAATCATCCCAAATAGCGTGAATCATAAATGAGCAATAAATAGTAATGAACAATAATAATGACATTTGGATAAATAAAGAAAAGATTCACCTAATAAAGAAGAAGATAGATATTATTCCTTCCGACAATGATGAATGGCAGACAAATTCTTGAATGTATGAATTATCCTTGGATCTGGTGGGAAGTATGAAATAATGTAGACAAGAATCTTGATAAAAATGTGTTGTTCGTCTCATGGTAAGAGAGGGAATCTTTTTATCAAAGTGTGTTCTTACGAATGAATATCACATGTCCTACATCACTGTCTCTTTTCCTATATATATGAGACATACCCCAAACATACCTTAATAGTACAAGTGTAGAGAATATCCACTAGAATATTCTCTTTAATATCCTATTTTGAAAACTAGTCGTTATGGCTCTACTAGTCCAGCCCCGGATATTGTGCGTTCTATGCCTACCCCTTTTATGTTGGCTACACTCTTCCCCTTCTCCCATTAGCGGAGGAGTTCTGGCACTTCTATGGCGTTTTTCCGGCTCAGCTCGCGCCATATATATACAAGCTCATTAGGATATTTACTAAGTTTGCGGAATTGGACGGGGTCGAGATCTCGCTTCGACATTTGATGCATCTCTTCGCCTAGTTTATATAGGGGGACAATGTTAAACCTTCAACATCGAGGGGCAAGTGACTGGTGGTGAAGATGGATGATAAGGCGAGCCGGGATTTTTGGAAATATTTTCTTCGTCATAACCAAGGACGTGGTGGCCAACCTAGACGGCTTCCCCGAAACTTGGAATTATACTCGTAAGTGTCTAACTTCTCTTCGTTGAGGCATTTGATTTATTTGCTTAGTCGTGAGTTCTGATCTCTTGCTTATCTCTTATGCAACCAAGACTATGCCCCGTCATTTGGTCGGGGATATTTTTAATTGGGTCAGCCGGCTCCTCCCTCACATCGCTGGAAATCGCGAGTGGCCAGGCTATTTTTAGGAAGTTTGGGCCTACTCCCTCCTTAACCGGTGAGTCTCCTCGTTTTAGCCTCTTAGTCGCTTACTATTTTATAGTTTGCGTTGGCTGACCCTCTTTTATTTTGCACTTCTTTTAATTCCAGTCCGAGGACCTTCGAGGAGGCCAAGAGCTCACCCACCTGCATTCTGTAAGTGGAAAAATGCTTCCTCTTCGGCGTTTGCCCCCTCTACGACCGTGACAAGATTTGCTTGCTCTTGGGTTTCTGCTCTGTCTATGACCGCGGCTAGGTCTGCTCGCTCTTCGGTTCCAGATACTGCTACTTCAACATCAAAATCTTCTCTATTTGTGGATATTCTGACGGCAGAGCTTCCAGCTTTCCCTTTGTATCATCTCGTGGACGAGGGGGAGGAATCATCGCCAAGTGATGGGGATTTGGTGCCCCGTAAGAGAAGGTCAGTAGACATTGGCGATGAGGCTGCCTGGGCCGTGGATTCTGTGATGGATGATTTTACTTTCCGTGAGACGGAGACAATAATTCTTGAACGCGACGTCGAGTTGGCGTCCGAGGTTCCGAGATCGGCGGAAGATGTAGAGAATGTATCTCTTCCTTCTGCGATGATGGAAGTCGAAGGGCCGACTGCTAGGGTTTCCGATACTTCATGACAAGAGGGGCCATCAAACTCGCGGCCTGCTGATGGTGCTTCTTTGCCAGCTGATGAGAGAGGAAAAGGCATTGCCGAGGACGGCTATGAGAGAGGCTCAGACCTCGATGATGCAGAGCTGAGGATGATGGAAGAAGGTTTTACTCAGCTCTAGGTGAGGTTGGAGGGGTCCACGCGGACCATCGCGATCCCCATGGATCATGCTCTGTTGAAGAACACAAGGAACATGGTCCCTGCCCTTGGTCCCCTTTTCTCCTACGTGGAAGGTGAAACCCTCAAGGTGCTGGATGATATTACCTTATCGAGGAGCATAATCGGACTTGCTCTCAGGGTAAAGTTTTTAAGGCTTCTATTTCCCTATCTGTTATATTCAATGTTTTGGGCTTTGTTTTAGTGCTTTTCCCTTATTAGTGTAAGCGTTCAAATTTTTGATTCTCTTTCTTTTTGTGACTGCAAACCATGATCTTGGAAACTGAAAGCCCGAAGGGAGGAGAGGTGTAAGGCTATATTCAAGAAGCTGCAGCGCAAATACTTCGAGTACTGCGTCAAGTACCGGGAGATCCGCAGGCGGTTTGGTGAGGATGACAATTTGCAGGCCCTTCTGGATGAGTTGAAGCAAAATGATGACGAGGTGGTGAAGGTCATCGAGAAGTGCAGTGTCCTTAAGGGGACGTTGAGAAATAAGGAAGAAGAGCTCAAGGTCAGCAAGGCCGGGGAGGTCCATTGCGATGACCTCTAGGCGTAGGTGGTCGAGTTGCGCATGCAATTGAAGGAGTGTCGCTGGCAGATGTAGGTTCTTCATGGCGAAATCATCGAGAAATAGAACGAGCTAGATAGGACGGAGTCCGCTCGGTCGGAGGCTTCGAGGAAAACGGAGGCCCTTGGGGTGGTGATCCGGAATCTTCGTTCTGAGCGGGAAAACGACTTGGAAACGGCAAGGCTAAAAGAAGAGTGACTTGATGAGAGGGTCAGAGAGTTGGAGAAAGAAACTTCTGACCTATATGACCGAGTTGCTGCTCCTGAGGTCGAGAAGACCCAATTACTGGCGCAACCGTCTTCTTCCCATAACTCGGACTTTCCTAATGTTCCTCGAGAGTTGTACGAGGAGTGGAATCATGATGAGGCCCAGCTAGACGTGTTTCGAGATTTGCATATGGCGGGATCTATTTTTGGGACCGCCTTGAAGATGCTCGTGTTAAGGCTCACGAAGCTCGAGTAGCTTGTGGGTACGACCCTGCTATGCCAGAGGCCGGCGAGGATGAGGGGGACGAAGGTGTATATCGGCTTGAGCAGAACACCTGGTATGATGCTGGATATCGTGAGGGTGAAGGCGAGGGTGTTGAAGGTCAGGAGGGCAAAGATGTCGCAGACCGTCCAGTAGTTTTCTGTTTGACTCTTTGTTTATATTTGTATATAGCGGGTGGTGTATTCATGAGCCTTTGTCAAAATATTCTAAGTATGAAATGCCAAGTTAGTTATTTGCATCTGACTCTCTTCTTGTGGTTCGTATCTGTATGTTGTTTAATTGTGTCGCTTGGTTGCCTTGATTTTCTAGCCGTAATCACTTAGTTCGAACAAGGTCGAACATATCTTGAGTTTAATTATTGTCGAGTACCAGTAGGTGTTAATTCGAACGAGGTCGAATTAAAACCTAAGTTTGATTATGGCCGATGTCCAGTAGGTGTTAGTTCGAACGAGGTAGAACATAACCTATGTTTGATTATGGCCGAAGGCCGATAGGTGTTAGTTCGAACAAGGTCGAACATAACCTATGTTTAATTATGGCCGAGGGCCGGTGGGTGTTAGTTCGAACAAGGTCGAATGTAACCTATGTTTAATTATGGCCGAGGGCCGATAGGTGTTAGTTCGAACAAGGTCGAACATAACCTATGTTTAATTATGGCAGAGGCCTGGTGGGTGTTAGTTTGAACAAGGTCGAACATAACCTAGGTTTAATTATAGCCGAGGGCGGTAGGTGTTAGTTTGAACAAGGTCGAACATAACCTATGTTTAATTATGGCCGAGGGCAGGTAGGTGTTAGCTCAAACAAGGTCGAACATAACCTATGTTTAGAAATATATGCCTCTAGGTGCGGAGCGTGTCGACATCATAAACTTTAAGCATTGGTTCTTTGATTGTACACTTGGATAAATGGAAATAAACTTCATGCATTGCTGCTTTGTTAATACACTTGGAGAAATTTACAGTTGGCTGGCGTTCCAGTCCCAGTCCCGGTCTATCTAGTCCCTTCATTGATCAAACTGGAGAGTGCTTGAGGGGTCGAGCAATGAACTAGCTGTCCCGTGTGTCCGTCTTTACGTACTTTGACTTGAAGTGTTCCCTTCATCGCCTCGTTAAAAACCTCCTTGAGAAAACCCAATTGGGACAAAACTCAAGTGAGGGAAAAAAGAGTACAACTCGTGGGACGCTTTATCTCTTAAAAGTTGAAGTACTTGAGGTGGGTAATATTCCAGTTGTTTGGTAGTAGCTTTACTTCCATTGTTTCTAGTTGAAATGACCCTTTGTTCGCTGTTGCCGTGATTTTGTACGGGCCGTCCCAATTTGTTCCTAGTTTGCCTTCCCGTGGGTCTTTGCTTGCTTGTGTTTTAGCTTTAAGCACTTAGTCCCCGACTTTGAGCGGCCTGATCTTTGCCTTCTTATTGTAATAGCGTTCTTCTTGTTGTTTTTGGGTGATCATTCTTATGTAGGCCATGTCTCTTGGTTCTTCGACTTCGTCGAGCTCCTACCTTTTGCTTTCGTCGTTCCTTGGTTCGTTCTCGTGGGAGTATCTTAGACTGGGCTCCCCGACCTCGACCGATAATACTGCATCAGTCCTATAGACTAAAGAGTAGGGCGTCTCTCCTGTGCTTGTCTTCGGGGTTGTTCGGTAGGCCCACAATACTTCTGGTAATATTTCCGGCTACAACCCCTTGGCATCTTCGAGTTTTTTCTTCATGATGTTCAGTATCGACATTTTAGAGGACTCTACTAGCCCGTTGACCGCGGGGTGGTATGGCATCGAAAGTATTCTTTTGATATGCCACTTCTCAAAAAATTCAGCGACCTTCTTCCCCGTGAATTGGGGTCCCTTATCTCAGCTGATCTCTTTGGGGAGGCCGAACCGGCATACGATGTTTTTCCATATAAAGGCGATCACTTCCTGTTCACGTATTTGGGCGAATGCTCCTGCTTCTACCCACTTAGAGAAATAGTCAGTTAAAACAGAAGGAATCATACGTTACCTCGCCCTGCTAGGAGGGGGCCCACGATGTCCATTCCCCATTTGATGAACGACCAAGGTGAGGTGACCAGGTGGAGGTGTTCGCCTGCTTGGTGAATCATTGGGGCGTACTTATGGCATTGCTCGCATTCTTTCACAAAGTCTGCGACCTCTTTATTCATGGTGGGCCAGTAATACCCTGCCCATATGAGGCACCTGACCAAAGCTTGATTGCCTGAATGAGCTCCACAATGGCTTTTGTGGACCTCTTCAAGGATGCACCGCGTCTGATTTGGGCCCAAGCATTTCGCTAGAGGGCCGCCGTACATTCTCTTATACAAGTCGTTGTGGATGATGTTGTACCTGGCCTCTTGCATTCTCAGTTTCTTGGCCTTTTTTATCATCTGGGAGTACGCCGTCCTGCAAGTAGGTAACAATACGGTTGTGCCAGTCCCAAGTCAAGTTTATGGTTCTTACCTCGATTTGGTCTAGCGACGAGTTGAGAAGGTAGACAACGTTTCTGTCTCTGGTTGCAATGTTTTTTGTGGCTGCGGCTAGTTTGGCGAGACCGTCCACCTCGGCGTTCTATGCTCGTGGGATCTGGTCGAGTTGACATTCATCAAATTCAGGCAGCAACTTGCAGATTTCGGTATGATATTTTTGTAACCATTGTTCCTTGATTTGGAAAGTCCCTATGACTTGGTTGACTACGAATTGAGAATCGCAGCATGGTCTTAACCGTTTCGCCCCATACTTGAGTGCTAGCCTTAACCCTGCAATTATGACCTCATACTCGGCCTCGTTGTTAGTCATATTTGGTCACCTTATGGACTAGGACTCATTACACGTTAGGGTCTGGACTGGGTACAGGACCCTGAGGTCCTGTGTTTGGGGAGAAGCGTGGGTGGCTTATCTTTCAACTTCAGGCATTACTTTTGCGCTGAAATCGGCGATGAAGTCAGCGAGGACTTGTGACTTTATCATTGTTCGCACTGATATGCGATATCGTGCTCGCTTAGTTCGATGGCCCATTTGGCCAACCTTCCCGACAGCTCGAGTTTATGCAAAATGCTCCTTAGGGGGAAAGTAGTGACGACCGAGATGGGGTGGCACTAGAAATGTGGTCTAAGCTTTCGCGAAGCTATGACTAAGGTCATGGCCAATTTTTCGAGGTGAGGGTACCTCGTCTCGACATCGACTAGTTTTTTGCTAATGTAATAGATAGGAGACTGCGTACCTTTATTTTCTCGAACTAGGACTACGCTTAGTGCTACTTCGGATACAGCGAGGTAAACGAGGAGATGTTCCCCTGGCTCCGACTTTGAAAGCAGTGGTGGTGATGACAAATACACTTTCAACTCATTCAGTGTCTGGACGCACTCAGAAGTCCATTGGAGGTCGTTATCCTTCTTGAGTATGCCGAAAAATATGTGACACATGTCTGATGATCGTGAGATGAATCCTAAAAGGGCGGCGATACGGCCTGTCAACCTCTGAACCTGTGTTTTGGTGGTCAAGTGTTCTGGTATCCCCTCGACGACTTTGATTTGATCAGGATTGACCTCGATCCCTCGCTGTGATACTAGGAAACCCAGAAATTTTCCCAAGGCCACGCCGAACGCACATTTTTTGGGGTTCAGTTTCATTCTGTATCGTCTGAGTATGTCGAAGGTCTCTCTTAGATGGTCGATGCAATCTTCTTTCCTTTTGGACTTGAAAAGCATGTTGTCAATATAGACTTCCATCATTTTGCCGAGCTGGTCTTTGAACATCCTCATCACCAACCTTTGGTAAGTTGCCCCTGCATTTTTCAGTCCGAAGGGCATGACCTTGTAGCAGCACGTTCCCTGATGGGTGATGAATGTGGTTTTCTTTTGATCTTCTTCTTCCATGAGGATTTGATTGTAGCCTGAATAGGCGTCCAAGAAGCTCAGTAATTCATGCCCTGCCGTTAAGTCGATGAGTTGGTCGATATGGGGTAATGAAAATGAATCCTTGGGGCATGCTTTTTTCAAATCTATGAAATCCACGCACATCCGCCATTTACCATTCTTCCTTTTTACCATCACCACGTTAGCGACCCACTGGGGATACTTCGACTCCCTGATGGAGCCATTTTCCAATAGTTTTTCCACCTTTTCGCGTACCACATCATTAATTGCAGAGTTGAACTTACGCCTGACCTGCCTCACCGGGGGGTGGAATGGGTCGATATACAGTTTGTGTGTGGCGATTTTCTTTGGGATACCCGGCATATCTGCATGGCTGAAAGCAAACAAGTCCGTGTTAGTAGTTAAGAACTGATGGAATTTACCTGGTTCCTAAAGTTTGCAGCCGATGTAAGCTTTTTTGCTGTGATTGTTAGTGTCTAATCGAACGGGGTCGAGGTCGTCTATGGTCGATTCCACAGCTTCGACCATGTCGGGGTCTCTGATGAAGTCTTCGCTATCATCACATATTGATCTCGACCTAGTTGATTGCAATGCCTCTTTTTCTTTGTCCTTCGCTTGTTGAGTGACTGTGTAGTCTAGGGCGATGCAGTAGCATTCTTGGTATGTGCGTTGTTCCCCTCATATGCTGAATATCCCCCTAGGGAGTCGGGAATTTGATGACCTGGTATAAGCTGGAGAGGATGGCCCTCATGGTGGGTATCCATGGTCACCCTATTATGGCGTTGTACGTTGTGTCTTGATCCATGATATGGAACGTGGTCTCCAAAGTGATGCCACATGCCAGAACGGGGAGTGTGATTTCACCTGATGTTCGCACAACTGCATTGTTAAAACCAGTTAGCGTGATACAATGCGACACTATATTATCTTCGAGTTTCATTTGTGCAAGTACTCCAGGGTGGATAATGCACACGCCACTCCTATCGTCTAAAATAATGCGTCTCACATCGGTATCTAAAATTCGTAAAGTAATAACAAGGGCATCACAATGAGGGAAAACCAAACAGTTGGTATCTGACTTATCGAAGATGATACTTTCTTCGGGTTCGTTGTACCGTTCGTGGGTGATTGACCGTCTGAGCTTGTGGGTAGTGGTGAACTTTATGCTATTAATGGAAGCAACTTTGCCGCCACCGATGATCATGTGGACGGTGCGGGTCGGTGAGGGAGGTTTCAGTGGTTCTTGTTGTTGTTCGCATCTGTCCCTGTCATAACATGTTTACAACCTCCTTCCTTAGAGCGATGCAATCTTCGGTTTTGTGCCCTTGTTCTTGATGGAACTCGCAAAGGGCGTCCGATTATTTGGTACTCGGGTCTGACCTCATCTTTTGTGGCCACTTCACCTTTGGTCCGAGCTTCTCCAAGGCATAGACTATTTCTGTAGGTGACACACAAAAGTTATGAGCGGATAATAAATGAGGCATACCTCTTTCATTCCGGTGAGTCCCTGTCCTTGATCTGGGTGGGCCTTCTTCGTGGCAAGAGGAGGGCGCAACGGCCGCTCTTGCATGTGGTTGATACCGTTTCCATTTGGGTCGTGGAGCTGCGAGGTCCCTTATGGTATCATTTCTTGACCTTTATTGAGGAGCTAATGTCTATTTTGGACAAGCAGGTCCGAAAGTTGAGATCGAAGAATATTACATCATTGAAGGTTATTGATGTTCATGCGGCGAGATAAGGGAGGCTTATGAGCGTGTTGCAATATAAGAGAAATATTTCATTGTGATGCGCACGCAGTGAGTTAAGGGTGGCTTATGCTCATATTGCAATATAAAGGATTATTTCATTCTGATGCTCACGCAACGATATAAGGGTGGCCTGCTGATTATGTGATGTGATATTTCGGGGTTTTCCCTTGTTATTGTTAATGTGTTGGAATGTGGATTAATCTTTTGGCCACATACTTATTTCTCTTAAATGTTTCTACCACGAATTTAGATGAATTATTGGTTTATTTGATATGCTATCACATGTCCCACTCCGGTTTGATAATTGGTTGGTACAAAGGAGTTTTTCTACTTGAAGTTGTTGATATCTGTTTCCTTATGCTTTCTATTGTCAATTCTCTTTTATTATATTTCAGAGGTTATTTGACTAGTGAATGTCATGACTTGAACCTCGTCACTACTCCATTGAGGTTAGTCGTGATACTTAATGGGTACCGACTGTAATATACTCATACTATGCTTCTACATATTCTTTGTGAAGATCCAGGTACCTCAAATCATATGGGTCATTAGGGAGTGGTGCCAAAGCTGTTGGAGACTTCAAGGTATACCTGTTGTTTTGCTCGTAGGCCTCGAAGTCACCCTCTTTACTTTCTTTGTTACTGTTTATGTATTACAAACAATGATGTACACTTTGAGACTTGTTATGTAATCCTTATAGAGCTTATGACTCAGTATTACCGAGTTTTGGGATTATGACTATTGTATTCCCATTTTGTCTATGTTACGACACTTTTCAGCTTTTATTTAACATTTAAGATGTTATATTTTGTTTGATCTCGTCATATGATATGCTTACCTAGTCTTAGGAACTAGGTGCCTTCATGATCCTTATAGAGGGATTTTGGATAGTGACAGGCCATGACTTCACCCCTTTTATCAACCGCCAGTGTCGGGACTTGCATCGGTATGGGGCGGTCCAAACAAAGTAAACGCAAAAGTACCGACGCTGAGCCCCTTACCACGGGTACAAGCATTCCTAAAGAATATTGTTTTATCAAGGATCTTAATATCCAGAACTTTTCTTCTAATCAAAACAATGACAGAGACTGAGCTGCCGACGAGTTTCCTTCGTCCAGTTTGGCCGGCCAACCTTCCTGGTATGAAGGAGAACTGTTGGAAAAATATCGAAGTATTAGCCCCACTTGACGTGGAGAGAGTGACCAACAAACTAGTTTTTTTTTCTTATACATACCCCTTACCCCCAAGCTCGGAAAGGAGATTGACCCCATTATTCTTGAGTTTTGCCAAAGTTACCAAGTCTGTTTAGCTCAAATGGGTATGGCAATATGGCATACGGTAGTGTGTCTCCGGTATCTGTCCTCCCGGGTACAAGAAAACCTCACCCTTGCGCATCTAATTTGTATTTATGCTCCAAATATCTTTCGAGAAGGTATGATCAAACTCAATAAACGTGGTCATAATGCCATCATCAACAATGTAGATGATGACAATGACCGTGGTTGGATGGAGAGATTTATTGTTGTCACTATCCTTATCAAAATCTCCAATTCCTGAGTCTTTCAACTATACTTATACGCTTTCTTAAATGCATACTATTATTATTATTATTATTTTTAAAGACTTTTCATTCTCTTGAATTCTTCTTTCTTTTTAGCTGCTCGCTGGGTCCCCACAGTAGTTGAAGACCTACCATGATGGGTTCAAAATTTTTGGGACACTTCCACATCGAAACTCTATACGTGGAAGGGAATTTCATTAAAGAAACACTAGAAGTGCAAGAATCAGAGTGTGAATATCTTCGATCAACATTCTCGTTAATGTGTACCTTCTTTTGGTAATAGACTCTTGACCTTTACATTTGGTGTTACAATTTTAGGCTTTCACAAAGGATCATCTGTATATCCGGTCGTCGAAGTGTCACTCAACCCGAAGGTGCCTCAACAGACGCTTCAACAAGTCCTTGACCGAAAAAGGACTAGTGAAGCAATATCTATATCTAGTGTATCATCCGTCAGTCCCTGTCCTTAAAGAAAGAGGTCTAGAAGGAAGCGATCCTCTAAAGAAAGGGAGAAGGTGAAGCCTTCGATCACAAAGGCAATTCCTAAAGGACTGGATACAATGGTCCTTGATGACGAGGAAACAAAGGACGATGTTGAAAAGGTTTCTCTTCAAAGAAGAAGAAGAAAAGTAAGAGCTCCAACAGTCCACACGGAGGAGACTGAGAGACTCTTTCAAAAGTCTGATTTAGCTGAAATAGCTGACTCTCCCTTTCGGGCTCTAGTTGATTCTAGGTCAGAGGGGTAGTACTCCAAGTGCTTCCATATCTTCTTCTCCACCATCGGTCAGTGCTGACCAGGAATAAAGTATTTGTTCTGCATAGTCACCAGATCACGGAAACATAGAAAATGCCTTTCCAGCTTTAATCTGGGACCTTAATGGCAAGCGTAGTGTTACCATTACAGTTCCATATAAATGCCACATTATTTTCAATCCGGTTGGGGTAGCCAATCACATGAAACCTCTGGCTACGGAGAAATAATGGGAGAAAATGTATGCTCTTTTTGGTGAGTGTCTCGTCAACAACAACATGCACCTTTCTGCTTAGGTACCTTTTTCATTCCTCTCTTTTTAATCGTTTTTATCTTTTACTTCATTTTCTGCTAATTCAAACTTTACTTTTAAGGCCAACCTACCTGCCTCTAAGGGTCTCCAAAGGATGATATTGGAGAAGGAAGAACTTCGGTCTGAATGGGATCAACTTGTCGAGCGTCTTCAAGCCTTATAAGCCAAACTTACACAAATGGAAGAGCCAAGGTCCGGTTGGAGCAAACAGAGCAAGAAGAAAGAGCTCATAGTGGCTACTCCACTATATACTGAACTTAATAAGCTAAAGGGCAAGTGGGAGGAGCTACATGATACTCCAACTTTGGCTGCTTCCATGGAAAATATTCGAGCCTTGGAAGCTGACTTGCATACTAAAACCGTAGAAGCTACTGTGGCCGAAGAGAAAAGGAACAAAATGGAGGAAAGATTCCGAAATATCATGGAACAAAATTGGGAACATGCAAAAACTAGTTCTGACCTATGGAGGCCTACATGATTTTAAAGGTTTACTACGAAAGGCTGTAGTCGAAAGTCCAAGAACTTCGAGCAAGATTCCGAGCTCTAGAGGACTCTTTTGTGCTTGAGAAGATCCTAGAGTATGCCAAAATATGCATTGAAAATATAGAAGATTGTATTGCCGAGGCTCGTTCCTTAAAAATTACCTTCTTTTAGAATATACATGCATGGCCTACTACTTCAAGATCTTCAAAGGCTTGCTCTGAATCTTCTGAACTTGGAGAAGACGACAAAGATGTTAAGCATGAAGATGAAGAGACGCATGAGCAAGATTCTGCTCCGAAAATGTGCATCTTGGGGATGCTCCAACCTTAGAGACCTCCAAACCCTCTACATCTGCCGACAAAGCAGGATAATCCATCTTGTAAAGATTTCTTTTTAACTCTTGTATCTATTCTAGGATCTCTTTCGAGGCCCGAAACTTTGAAATGAAAGAGATTTTTTCCCTTATACTTTCAAGTTACCTTAGCTTCTCATAGTTTTAAGTTAGCTAAAGATGTCTCTTTATCCATGCTTTTCTATAGATAAAGTTTGGAAAATTTCATATCCAGTTGACCTTTTTTCCAGGTATTCTACCTTATGATTTTTAACCTTTGATTGGAAAGGTTTCATAATAGAGGACCCTTATACTTGAGGTTCTCTTGAAGAGGACGTCTTATGCTCCTTCTAGCACAATTTCTCGATGCTTTCTTAACATTCAAATAACAAAAACATCAAACTTTTTGGACAAGAAATAAGAGATGAAAAGAAACAAAAGGATTTTTCATTTATTCCTTCTATTTATAAATGTACATTTGGACGAGTAAGAAATTTACAATTGCCAAATAACTGAATTACCAATTCTTGTGGCTAACACGTAACTCTTATTTCTATAGGGCTGGATGTACAAGTACCGTCTTGAGGTGATCCATAATGATTGAAATTCTAAGTCTGAACATATTATCTCTATTTCGATAGTCCTCGATATTGTTGCACTTTTGGTTCACATTTTCCACTTGCTTTTAGTTTTAAGCTAGTATAAACACCCTCAATGTTATCAAGCACGATCTCATATCGGTAGGAATAGTTCCCCACAGTGTTAGAATGTAAAGTATGAGTATTCGAATACTGTATTTCCTATTGCCGGTAATAATTTATCCTCGTAATATGCTTTATGTTGTTGCCTCATTAAAAATATTGCCAGAAAAATCCATTTGAGATACAAACTAGATGAAGAAAAAAAGAGTGCATCGTAATATTTTCTATTTAGTCATCAACCTTTAATAGTAATTCCTTTTGGGAAGGCTCATGTTCTAGTTTCTTGACGATTTAACTCAATCTTAATTTTTTAGTTGATACAAACCTTTTTTGGTTATAGCTGAAATCTGATAAGGTCCTTCTTAATTTTGGTACCACCTTTCCGGCATTGACTTCCAGGGTGTTATGAGTTACTTTCCATAGAACTAAGTCTCTTGCTTTAAAATGTTAGAGATTCGCTCTACGGTTATAATACCTTTCCATTCTTATCTTCTGTGCCATCATCCTTACATAAACTAAATCCCGGTATTCATCAACCAAATCAAGTTTAATCAATATGGTTTCAGCATTTTCTTATTTGTTTGTCCGATAAAATCTCACAATTGGTTCACCTATCTCCACCAAAATCAGAGGCTCTGTCCCATATACAAGAGAAAAAGCCATTTCTTTTATGCTTGATTTTACCGTGGTCTAGTACACCCATAATACTCTCGGTAACTCTTCAGGCCATATACCTTTGGCATTCTTTTTCTTCAAATTCTGAATTATTACTTTGTTTATTGACTCTGCTTGACCGTTAGAGATTGGATGATACGGAGATGGCGTAATCCTTTTGATCTTCAATTCCTCTAAGAATTTTGTGATTTTAGAGCCTATAAACTGTGGCCCGTTGTCACATGCAATTTCTTTTGGTTCTCCAAATTGAGAAATAATGTGATCCCATATGAAGTCTATCACCTTGTATTTTCCAACCTTCTTGAAAGCTCCTACTTCAACCCATTTAGAGAAATAATTAGTCATAATTAAAAGAAATTTTACCTGTATAGGTCTTGGAGACAAAGGCCCAACTATACCCATTCCCCATTTCATAAATGGCCACGGTGACACAACTGAATGCAAGAGTTTTGCCGGTTGGTGTACCATTTAAGCATAACGTTAGCATTTATCATATTTATCAACAAATGTTGGTCTTGCTCCATTGGGGACAATAGTAATTGGCTCTCATTAATTTTTGCACCAATGAATCAGCTCCGGAATATTTATCGCAAACAACCTCATGAAATTCCCTTATTACACAATCAGCTTCTACGGCACCTATGCACCGGCCTAACGGACCTTGACAAGATATCCTATATAATTTTCCATAGACAAGACAGTAATGGGCAACATTTGTTCTAAGTGCCCGGGAGGCTTTACAATCTTCAAGCACTTTTCCATGTCTTAGATTATCAATATATTTATTTCTCCAATCCAAAACAAGGTTTGTCGAATTAACTGTACAACATCTATCCACATCTAGAACCGAATGCAGCAACTGTACAATAGAACCAGAGTCAGTTCCTTTTAACTCTTGATGAACCCAAGTTGGCTAACGCATCTTCCTTCACGTTTTCCTCTCTCTCGATATGAATTATTATACATTTCTTGAATCGGGAAAGAAATGATTGGACTTCGTTTAAGTGTTGTTGTATACGCTCTTCTTTGGTATCCAAAATCCTATATTTCTGATTGACCATCAGATGGAAATCACACTTTATTTCAATCACCTCAGAACCTAGTCCTCAGGCTAATTCAAGTCCTACAATCATAACCTCATACTCGGCTTCATTGTTAGTTAAAGGAACAATTTGTATGGATTGCCTTAGAATTTCTCCAGATGGAGTACTAAGTACTATACCCAAACCGAACCCTTTAATGTTCTTGACACAAAATTGCTTATTTTGAAGCTCAAGGCATTATTCCCGGACTAAAGTTAGCCACAAAGTCGGTCAAAACTTGTGACTTGATAGAAATCCATAGTTTATACTCCTTATCAAACTCACTAAGTTCTACTGTCCATTTAGCCAATCAACTTGATAACTGAGGCTCATAAAGGACATATCCGCAAGGAAACGTTCATCACGATGACTAGTGAGTGACATTAAAAGTATGGTCTAAACTTTCGAGAGGCAACTACGAGAGTTAAAATGAACTTTTCCAGGTGCGTATATCGAGTTTGCACACCTAAATTATTTTTACTAATGTAATAAACAAGATATTGCGTACCTTCTTCATCCCTGACCAGAACTGTACTTACTATAATTTCTGACTCCACCAAATATACTAATAGTTTCTCACCATCATTTGGTTTGGACATCAAAGATGGAGTGGATAGGGTATTACTTTAAATACCGCAATGCTTATTGGAATTTCGGCATCCACGCAAAGTTATTCTTCATTTTTAACAATGAAAAGAACCGGTGGCACTTTTTGGAGGATCTAGGTATGAACCTACTAAGGGATGCCAGTCTCCCAGCCAACCTTTGCACTTCTTTTATGTTGCTCAGTTGATCAAGAATATCTTCTATGGCTTTGATCTTATCCAGATTTACTTCAATACCTCGTTGTGATACCAAAAAAATCGAGAAAGTTTTCCGACCCAACTCCAAAAGCAGACTTCTTCGGGTTAAGCTTCATGTTGTACTTCTTATAATTGTCAAACGTTTCTTGCAAATGACTTAAATGATCCCCTGCATTAAGAGGCTTAACTAATATGTCATCAATTAACACTTCCATTGTTTTTTCAATTTGATGTTTAAACATCTTATTTATGAGCCTCTAATAAGTGGCTCCCGAATATTTAAGCCCAAAAGGCATCACATAATAACAATAAGTATCAAAATTAGTGATAAATGATGTTTTACCTTGATCATCCGAATACATCTTTATTTGGTTATACTCGAAATACGCATCAAGAAAACTCAGCAACTCATGCATAGCCGTGGTATCAATCATTTTATCAATGTTCGGCAACAGGAAAGAGTCTTTAGGGAAAGTCTTATTCAAATCCTTAAAGTCAATACACATTGTAAATTTATTCATGTTTTTCGGTACCAGTACTACATTATCTGGCTAATCATGGTACTTAACTTCTGAAATTGAACCAATATTAAGCAACCCAGCTTCCCCTTCCTTGAAAAACCTATTTATGACCTTTGCAATTGGTCGCTTTTTTATTTTACCGGAGGAAAACTAGGATCCAAGCTAAGCTTGTAAACTGCCACTTTGAGAGGGATACATGTCATATTTAAATGTGACCATGCAAAACAATATGCATTAGCTTTAAGATATTTAATAATTTTACTTCTGAATTCATGGTTTAACCCGGTCCCCATGTATACCTTCTTTTTCGGGAACTTAGTGAACAACATGACTTGCTCGAGCTCCTTTGCAATTGACTTTATTGTATTCGTATCGTCGGGTACATGGAAAGATCAAGGTACCTGGTACTTATTTGGTGTCTTTTCCTCAATAACTTCATCACTTGGTAATATCACTAGAATTGGCTTGAGAGTTGGTACAAGAATATCTAATTTCTATATATCGATTCTGACTGCCTTTCTACTAGATAAGGTAACCACATTCATTTTCTTAGCAGCGGACTGATCTTCTCTAATCTTCTTGAAATCTTCCGATGTTGGAAAGTTCAACATCTGATGGTAAATCGACGGAACAGACTTCATATCATGAATCTATGGCCTACCGAGGATCACATTGTATCTCATATCTCTGTCCACAACTTAAAATAAAATTGTCTTTATCACTCCTTCAGTGTGCGTAGGCAACACGATCTCCCCTCGAGTCTTCACACTTGTTAAATTACATTTGCCAGTTTATCAATTTGATGTGAAGTCCTCTTTCTTGAATGGTGATCTTGAAGAAGAGGTTTATATTTCACAACTTTAAGACTTTGTTGTCAATGGCAATGACAATAAACGGACAAAGTCTATAAGTTAATCAAAGCTCTTAATAGGCTAAAGAAAGCTCAACGTGCATGGTATATCAAAATTGTTTTTTTCTTTCAAGATAGCGGATTCATAAGAACTGACAACGAGCCCACTCTGTACTTGAAGAAACAAGCTAATAAAGAATTTTCAATGGTTTGTCTCTATGTAGATTACATGATTTAAATTAGTTCCTCAAAATCTTTGGTTGATCATTTTAAGTCCTGCATGAAGAATTTTTTTGAAATGACTGTCTTGGCTTTGTTGAAATATTTTTTGGTGCTTGAGGTGATGCAAGGTGAAGAAGGAACTTTTATCTTTCAGAAGAAGTATGCAGAGGATGTTTTAAAAAGATTCAATGTGATGAATTATGAAGCAACAACCACACCTATGAATATCAAGGAGAATTTACAGCGTGAAGATGGAACTGAGAAAGCAAATTCAATATTGTTTAGAAATTTAGTTGGTTGCTTAAATTATCTGATGCACATTAGACCTAATATTACCTTTTTCATTGATGTTGTGTCTAGGTTTTGCAAAGTCCCATAAAGTAACACTTTGGTGCCAAAAAAGAGTACTTCGCTGGAACAGTTGACTTTGAAATTTGGATTTTTTGGTTACAATTTTCAGATTGGTTGGCTTTACTCACAGTGATTAGGAAGACTACTTGGATGATCGGAAGAGCACTTCGGTAGTAGTTTTAGCTTTGTTTCTGGTGGTGTAACATTATGTTCAAAGAAGTAGGAGACAATAGCCTTGTCGTCATCTGAGGCAGAGTATATAACAACTTTAGCAGCACGTCAAGATTTATGGCTCTGAAAACTTGTTGCAGATTTTGATTCCGAGCAAAAGCAGGCTACAAAGATCTTTTGTGACAACAAATCTGCATAGTATTTCTATTGTTAAAAATCCCTCCTTCCATGGTAGAAATAAGCATATCAATCTGCGATATCACTTGCTTCGCAAGTTGGTAGTTGATGGAATAATTATGCTGAAACTTTGTGGTACAAATAAGCAGGCTGAGTACCTTGGAGAGACAAGGTAGAGCTGCATCTCAACCGTAGTCTTGGCGTCTGTTTTATTTTATGTAGTGTTTTCATTTATTTAGACAATATTGTTATTTGGCATTTCAAACTTGTAATTCCGTTTTAGACCTCATGACTCTGTATTTACCATTTTTGGGGGATTTATCATGTATTGGCATTATTATGCTATGTTGAAGGCTTTAGACATGAATTATTGTTTTGTCAATTCTGTTATTATGATTTGCCTTAGTTATATTCGGATTGCCTAGCAAGTGAATTAGGCGACATTAGATTATTTAGTAGTTTTGGATCGTGACAAGTTGGTATTAGAGCCCTAGGTTCATAGGTTCTACGGGTCATGAGCAAGTTTAGTAAATTCTTGTGGATTGGTACGAAGACGTCTGTACTTATCTTCGAGAGGCTACCGAACTATTAGGAAAACAATTTCACTTTATTGCATTCTTATCATGCGGATTTTTTATTTATGAAGTTGAACCTTTACTATTATATTCTCTCACAAATGACGAGGACATGTTTAGCCTAATCTGGCGGACATGCACCGATACCAGCAGGCCTGCGAGAGGCTGGGGTCGAGGTAGAGGCCGATGCTTGCACTATAGCTAGAGCAACACTTGTGGAGCCATAAGTTGCTCCAGTAACGGAGCAGGTTCCGCATACTCTTAAGGCGGTGGGACCAGCTCAGACACCGGTTGTATCTATTGTTATACCTAGTCTTCAAGAGGCCTTGGCTCAAATCTTGAGTGTGTGCACGAGCTTGGCTCAGGCAGTTACTATACCAGTTGCACCAACTACCTAACAAGCTGGGGAAGGGGCCCATAATCTCGTTGCCCATGCACCAGAGCAGCTAGTTCAGGGTTATCTGACACCAGGGGTGTTACCAGTTCAACCAGTTGTTGCTGCTCGGGCTGAGGTTCCATGAATGGTGAGGAGCGGAGGAGGTTGTAGCATTTTAAGATACTTGACCCTCCTGAGTTCAGTGGAAGAGAGTCAGAGGATGCTTAGAGTTTTCTGGATCAGTGTCGTTGGATTCTTCACACTGCAGGCATTATGGAGTTACCTTTGCTACTTTTCAACTGACAGGGGTAGCCTGCAGATGGTGGCAGATATATGAGTCAGGCAGACCAGCTGACGTAGTGCTACTTATATGGCATGAGTTCTTAGTTCTCCTATTAGAGAAATTTGTTCCATAGACTCGCAAAGTGTAGTTCTAGAGAGAGTTTGAGCAGCTACGCCAGATAGATATGACTGTGACTCGGTGCAAGATGAGGTTCACAGATTTGGCACGTCATACGGTATGGTTGGTTCCCACTGAGAGAGAGAAGATCGGGAGGTTTACGTTATAGTTTTGCTCGAGAGGCCGAGACGGATGCTAGGTTTGACCAGGTGGTCGAGATTGCTACACATTTGGAGCAGGTTCGCAGGCTTGAGCACAAGGAGCGGGAGGCCAAAAGGCCTTGTAGTTCAGGTGGTTTCCGTAGTTCCTCATCCGTAGGCCAGTCACATTACAACATAGGTTGTCATTTTTAGGCCCGCTCAGGCAGCTCGTCAGATTCCTCAGGATTCTTTAGTTAGCCATAGTTCATACAGTGCTCTCCTAAATTAGTCATCATTCAGTGCACTACTGGGATAGAGGTCTTACCGTGCTCTATCCTCTCAGGGTTCCACGGGAAGTTATTCGGGTTATTAGGTTAAGGAACCTCAGAAGAGAGGTTGTTATGAGTGTGGAGACTTGAGTTATCTTAAGAGGGATTTCCCTAAACATCATATCAGGGTTCCACGGAAGAGCTCACAGCCTATTATTTCAGCACAAGTAGCTACACCACCTGCACAACCAGCTAGGGGTAGTTCTCAGTAAGTTCAAGGTTACCTTAGAGGGGAGGTCGGTCAGGCAGTGGCTCGGCCTGTTGCTATATATTTTCCGCTAGGCTAGAGGTAGTTGCTTCTGACGTTGTGATCAAAGGTATTGTTTCAGTGTGCCACAGGGATGCTTCAGTGTTATTTGACCCTGGTTCAACTTATTTATATGTGTCATCATATATTGCTTGTTATTTATATATGATTCGTGATTCTTTAGATATGCTTGTTCATGTATCTACACCGGTGCGTGATTCTGTTGTGGTAGACCGTGTATATTGTTCTTGTATGGTGACCATTGGGGGATATGAGACTAGAGTTGACTTATTATTGCTCAGCATGGTATATTTTGACATGGTTTTTGGCATGGATTGGTTGTCACCATATCATGCCATTCTTGATTGTCATGGTAAGACTGTAACATTAGCTATGTCGGGGTTGCCAAGGTTGGAGTGGAAAGGCTCCCTGGATCATGTTCCCGATAGAGTGATTTCATTTTTAATGTCTCAACGGATGGTTGAGATGGGGTGTTTGGAATATTTGGGCTTTGTGAGGTATGTTATTATTGATACTCCTACTATTGAGTCTGTTCCAGTAGTGAGGGAGTTCCCAAATGTATTTTATGCAGTAGAGTTGAAGGAGTTGGAGGAACAATTATAGGAGTTACTTGATAAGGGTTTCATCAGTCCTAGCATGTCACCTTAGGGTGTACCGGTACTATTTGTGAAGAAGAAAGATGGTTCTAGGAGGAAGTGCATTGACTACAAGCAGTTGAACAAGGTTACTATCAAGAACAAGTACCCACTACTGCGTATTGATGATTTATTTGATCAACTTCCAGGGTGATAGGGTATTCTTGAAGATTGATTTAAGATGGGGATATCAGTAGTTGAAGATTTAGGCTTCAAATATTCCGAAGACGACTTTCAGGACCCGCTATGGTCATTATGAGTTTTTGGTGATGTCTTTTGGGCTGTCCAATGCCCCAACAGATTTTATGCACTCGAGAAACAATGTTTTTCAGCCCTATATTGATTCCTTAATCATAGTTTTCATTGATGATATATTGGTGTATTCTCGCAGCCGGGAGGATCATGAGAAGTATTTGAGGAACGTACTCCAGACTTTGAGGGAAAAGAACCTATATGCTAAATTTTACAAGTGTGAGTTTTGGGTATAATCAATGGCATTCTTGTGGCAAGTGGTGTCTAGTAAGGGGATTAAGGTGGATCCGAAGAAGATTGAGGCAGTTCAGAGTTGGTCCAAACTCATTTCTTTTATTGTGATAAGGAGTTTCCTTGGGTTGGCGGGGTATTATCACTGTTTTGTGGAGGGGTTTTCATCTATAGCATCCCCATTGACTAGATTGATGCATAAGGGTGACCTATTCAGGTGGTCTGACAAGTCTGAGGAGTTCTTTCAAAAGCTCAAGACTGTCTTGACTACAACTCCAGTTTTGATTTTGCCTTCGGGATCGAGTTCTTATACATTTTATTGTGATACTTCAGACTGGCATTGGGAGAGTGTTGATGCATGAGGGTAGAGTGATTGCTTATGCTACGTATCAGTTGAAGCCCCATGAGAAGAACTACCTAGTACGCGATTTGGAGTTAGCATCCATTGTTCATGTGCTCAAGATTTGGAGGCATTATCATTACGGTGTGTCTTGTGAGGTGTTCACAAATCACAAGAGTCTCCAGTACTTGTTCAAGAAAAATGATCTAAACTTGAGGCAAAGGAGGTGGTTAGAGCTACTAAAGGACTATTATATCACCATTGTGTATCATCCATGAAAGGCTAATGTGTTGGCCGATACTTTGAGTAGGAAGGCTGAGAGAATGGGGAGTCTTTCTTATATACCAGTTGGGGAGAGACCATTAGCATTGGATGTTCAGGCTTTGGCGAATCGGTTTATGAGATTGGATATTTTGGAGTCCAGCAAAGTTCTTTCTTGCGTTGTATCACAGTCGTCCTTGTTTGAGCACGTCAAGGCGCGTCAGTATGATTATCCCCACTTGCTTGTCCAGAAGGACACGGTGTAGCACGGTGATGCCAAAGAGTTTAATATTTTTGATGATGGGGTATTGAGGATGCGGGGTCGGATCTGCGTTCCAAAATGTGGATAGGTTGCGAGAGTTGATTCTTAAGGAGGCCCATGGTTCACGGTATTCCATTCATCCGGGAGCTGCAAAAGATGTACCATGATTTGAGACAGCTTTATTGGTGGTGGGGGATTAAGAAAGATATTGCTGAGTATGTTTCTCGGTGTTTGAACTGTAAGCAGGTGAAGTATGAGCATCAGAGACCCAATGGTTTGCTGTAGAGGCTTGATATGCCAGAGTGGAAGTGGGAGCGTATCACTATGGATTATGTAGTTGGGATTCAATGGACCTTGAGGAGATTCAATGCAGTGTGTGTCATTATGGACAAACTGACCAAGTTTGCACATTTCATTCTAGTCATGACTACCTATTCTTCAGAGCAGCTGGCTCGAATTATGTTTGGGAGATTGTTTGCCTTCATGGTGTGCCAATTTCTATTATCTTGGATCGAGGAATGCAGTTTACACTGTTGTTTTAGAGAGCAGTGCAGCATGAGTTGGGCACACAGTTCATGGGATCAGTTTGTTCCATTAGCAGAGTTTTCCTACGATAACAGTTATCAGTCAAGTATCCAAATGGATCCTTATAAAGCCGTATATGGGAGGCGGTGTCGTTAGCCGGTTGATTGGTTTGGGCCCGATGAGGCTAGGTTGTTGGCACTGATTTGGTCCCTGATGCTTTGGAGAAAGTGAAGTTGATTCAGGAGCGATTTCGTACAGCTCAGTCAGAAGAGTTATGTAGACAGGAAGGCTCGTGATATGGAATATATGGTAGGTGAGAAGGTTCTACTCAAAGTTTCACCCATGAAGGGTATGATGAGGTTCGGGAAGAAGGGCAAGTTGAGCCCTAAGTATATCGGTCCATAAGAGGTTCTCGAGAGAGTTGGAGAGGTGTCCTACAAACCTACCTTACCACCTAGTCTATCGGGAGTTCACATAGTGTTTCATGAGCCCATGCTCCGAAAGTATTATGGTGATCCATAACATATTTTGGAATTCAGCATAGTGCAATTGAATGATGGTTTGACTTATGATGTGGGGTCGGTGGCCTTTTTGGACCGGCAGGTTCGAAAGTTGAGGATGAAGAATATATCATTGGTGAAGCTTCATTGGAGAGGTCAGCCGGTCGAGGAGGCTACTTGAGAGACCGGTCAGGAGATTCGGAGCAGATATCCTCATCTTTTTGAGACTCCATGTATAATTCTAGACTCGTTTGAGCACAAATGTTTTTTAAGAGGAGGAGAATGTAACGTCTCAATCAGTCATTTTGAGTATTTTAGCATTTGTTCCCCTATTTGATGCTTTACTTATGTGTAATTGTGGTTTTGTGACTAGCGGGGTGGTTGGTTTGGACTCGGAGAGGTTTTGGAGTGAATTGAGACACTTAGTTTCAAGGTTGGAAGCTTACGTTGCGAGAGTTGATCGGAGTTTAAATTTTGTATAGACGACTCTTAAATGGAGTTTTGACGGTTCAGTAGCTTCGTATGTTGATTTTGGACTAAGGCATATGTTTGTATTTGGATTTGGAGGTTCATAGGTTGATTTGATACTTTTTGGCGAAAGTTGGAAAGTTGAACGTTTGGAAAGTTAGCAGGTTTGATCGAGAGTTGACTTTGATGATACCTGGTTCGTATTTGGTTTCCGGAATTGGAATAGGTCCATCATTTCATTTGGGACTTGCATGCAAAATTTAGGTAATTCTAAGTTGTTTAGGCTAGTTCGGCGTAAGGTTTGAATTTGGAAATTTGGATTTTTTCCTTAGGCTTGCATTGAGGTGCGATTCATGGTTTTGATGTTGTATGGTGTGATTTGAGGCCTCCAGTAGGTTCGTGTTATGTTTTGAAATCGGTTGGTGTGATTGGACGGGGTCTCGGGGGCCTCAGGTGTGTTTCGGATGGGTTTCAGACCGTTTCTCCATGTTTTGGAATTGTTGATTCTTAGTTCTGGTTTCCTTCATCATGATTGCGAAGAAGAAGTCGCATTCGGGTATGGTATTTTGTCGACAGGCAAGTTTTTTCATCGTGTTCACAAAGGTGTGATCGGATCGAAAGCTTGGGGAGGCAATGGTCATGACGATTGCAGCGCTGGGGCCGCATTCGCGTAGAAGGGGATCCCCGCAGGGTGGTCAGGCTTTTAGCCTTCGCGACCATGAGAGGAAGGTCGCGTTCATGTAGGTCCATGATTGTTGTGCTTCGTGTTTGCGACCAAGGTCACACGTTCGCGCATGCCTTTTGAGGCAGAGTTTGATTGTGCTTCGCGATCGCGAAGTTGGTCCCGCGATGGCAAGGGGTATGCTTGGGTAGACCATAAATACTCTATTTTTTGAGGGTTTTAGTTATTTTAACATATTTTGAGTTATAGAGCTCAGATTTGGGCGATTTTGTAGGTGATTTTCACGATATGGATTGGGGTATGTCTTTTTTACTCGGATTTTTTAATTATTCATGATTCCAACCTTGATTATTGGATTTAATTGGTGAATCTTAGTGCAAGAATTTTGGAATTTAGTAAAATCTTTCCTAAAGAATAAATTGATGATTTGATGGTCGAATTGAGATCGGATTTAGATGAAACACATATATTTTAACTCGTAACGGAATGGGTATTCAGAATTTGTTACTTTGGTCGGGTTCCAGGGCATGGGCCCGGGGTTGAATTTTTTATTTTGGTTAAAGATCCTAGCTTTATCATTTGGAATCATTTTCTATGGCTTTTATTGATTGTAATAAGTTATTTTGGCTAGATTCGAGTCGTCCGGGGGTTGATTCACGCGAGAAGGCTTATTGGAGGAGTGATTTTGCTTTCTTGAGGTAAGTATGTTACCTAAACTTGGTGGAGGCACCATATAAAGACCTGACCGGTCGTTTTAAGCATTTGTATTCAGTTTGGTGGTTTGAGGTCATGAGTAGTTTCATATGGTGTATTATGACTGGTGTGCGTGATCGATTTTGGTTTTCGAGTGGTTCGAGATTAATTAGAAGAAAGATTCTCAATTTGGAAACTTTAGGTTGGAAGGGTTGACCAAGTTTGACTTTTGTGTATTCGACCTCGGATCTAATTTTCTATGGTTTCATTAGGTCCTGATGGTGAATTTGGACTTGGGTGTATGCCCGAATTTTTATTTGGATGTTTCTAAATGATTTTGGCTCTACTTGGAAAAATTTGCAATTTGAAGGTTTGAAAAGTTCATAGGTTTGACCGGGAGTTGACTTCGATGTTATCGAGTTTGGATTGTTGTTATGAAAGTTAGAATATGTTCATTTAGTCATTCGTGGTTTTGATGTTATTATGTGTGATTTGAGGTATCGAGTAGGTCCTTGTTATGTTTTGGGAAATGTTGGTATGTTCTGGCAGGGTCCCGAGGGGCTCGGTAAGTTTTGAAAGACTTTCTGACTGTTTTTCCTTCATCTGTGATTGCTAGTTTTCAGGTGCCTCAGGTGATCATCGTGAAGATGAAGTCGCGATCACGTAGTGTATGTTTGGAGCTAGGCTATTTCTTCTCTTTGCGTTCGCATGTGTAGAGTCTCGTTCACGAAGGCTATAGGACTTGAGCATCGCATTCGCATTGTGAGGTCGCCTTCCCACTGGTAAGCTGAGAGCTACAGAAATTCTTCATCGCGTTTGCGTAGATCTGGGCACGTTCGCGGAGCGTTGGAGTCTGTGTGCATCACTTTCACATGGTCTGCATCGCGAACGGGTAGAGCATTTTGTGGCAGTGGCGTTTGTGGTTTCCGATCACGAAGGTTTTCCCGCGATCACGATTGGTATACCTGAAGCAGTGTTATAAAGTACTCTGTTTCGAAAGTTTTGGTTATTTTATCACATATTGAGTTACAGACCTCGGATTTTGGCGATCTTGGAGGGAATTTTCACCATTTGGATTGGGATAAGAATTTTTTACTCGGGTTTAATTATTTTACGTGTTTCCATTATCGATTTTTGCATGTAGTTTATGAATTTAAAAGAGAAATTGGAGGTTTTTGTCAAAAACATTTCCAAATTGAATATTTAATATTGGAACATCTATTCAAAGTCAAATTTGAGTGAAATAAGTATGGTTGGACTCGTATTCGAATGGGTTGTCGAAATTTATGAGTTTTGTTGGGTTTCGAGGTGTAGACCCGGGTTTACCTTTTGGTTGACTTTGGGTATTTGATTAAAGATTCACCTTTATCGTTTGGGTTTTTTTTCCTAGGACATTATTTGGTTTTTTTGAGTTTCTTTTGGTTAGTTTCGAGCCATTCAGGGGGTGATTCGCGCGAGGATGGCATTTTTAGAGTAGTTTTGGCTTGCTCGGTATTAGTTTGATCTATTCGAGGTATGTAACATATCTAAACATAGATTTGAGGGTAATTATCCCTGGGAACTTTGATGTTTAAAATGTGTGGGGGTGACACATGTGCTAGGTGACGCGCGTGGTGCACCGGGGTATTCCTGATCTGTGTAATTCTTAGGCTATCATAAGCCTTATTTTTCTATCACGCTTCTTTGATGTAAAGGTTTCTCTATTTGTATGACTACGTGAGTTACTATTTATGCTAGAAATCATATCTATGCAATCTGCTTAATTGTTGGGGACATGAGACGGCTATTTTGCCATGTTGAGCTAGGTGCCTTAACTGCAGTCATACTGTTCAGTCATGATAGAAATATTCGCACGCTATATCTCTATCTCTCTTCACCTTTGATAAGATGTCTTACATGTTGCTTTGTATGTGACATGAGTTAGAGCTTATTTTGTGGCACATATTAATCTATGTTGTATAATTGGATCATGTTTCTATGAGATGTGAGCCATTAAGACTTAAGCAGATTGATGACTGATGTGGGCCATGGTGCCGTGTTGTAAGTTATGTTGGATCGGCTTGCACGCCACGACAAATTAATATTTGGATAGATTTGCACACCGTAACGAATTGATATTCTGATCGGGTTGCACGTCGCAACAGATTGATATTTTTATCGGATTGCACGCTACAACAAATTGTTATTTAGATCGGGTTGCACGCCGTAATTGATTAATATCTGGATCGGGTTGCACGCCGCAATAGGTCATATTGACTATTGTTTAGTGCTTGGGCTAGGATCCGCCCCTCCGGAGTTTGCTATTTACAGTGAGTGCAAGCATAGTGATATATACTCGTTCTTCGGAGAGGGGCATTTAGGCCACACACCCGTACAGTGCTGAGTGATTATGTGTGTGATGGTGAGGGGCATTTGAGCCAGGAACCTTGAGTGTGATGAGAGTGAGTGTACTTAATGATTTCACTATGATATTATTGACTTCACATATATATTTGGCATGTATTCATAGAGAAGTATTTTCCTCATGCTAGCTGGTAATACGGTGTTATTGACTTGACATGTACTTGAAATGTAGGCATAGATATGTATGTTCCTCATTCTAGATCGTAATATAGAGTTATTGACTTGGCATGTACATAACATGTAGGAATAGAGATGTATTTTTCTCTTGCTAACTGGTAAATAAAAAGTCTTATCTGTTGTTCAAAGTTGGGAAAGATCATAGTTCTATAATAAACTCATATTTAAATGATTTCGGTGTGAGATTTGGAATTTAACTATTAAACTTGAAAAGCATGTGTAATTTCCCGTGCTTTCAACCAGAGTCTGAGTTTGTTACTTATTGAGTACTTGGGGTTGGTTGTACTCATACTATACATATGCACCTTGCATGCAGATCTTGGAGATGAGATGACGCAGATGATGGGAGTTGGCACTGAAGATGTACTTCCCTTCCGAATTTCACTACCACTTGTCCTTGGTAATTTTAGATTTGAATTCTATTTCTGTATATTTCAAACAGATGTTGTATTTATTTTATCCCAGTTTTGTAAATCTAGTCCTAGTGGCTCATGACTTGTACTACCAGTCGTTGGGATATTGTATGGAGTTCAGTTATGTTATGTATTGACCACTTTTATTTCATTTGAATCGGGCTGACTATAATTGGGCTTACCTAGCGGGTTGTGTTAGGTGCCACCACGATTAGGTGAATTTTTTTTCATGACAAGTTGGTATCAGAGCTCTAGGTTCATAGTTCTACGAGTCATGATCATGTGTCTAGTAGAGTGTTGCGGATCGGTATGATGATGTCCATTCCTATCTTCGAGAGGCTATAGGACATTTAGGATTATTTCCCATCGTTCTTTTCTTATCATGTGATAATGATTCAGCTTGAAGCGTATCTCTTTGAATTCCTTCCACTCACTCATATGTTATGTTGAGCACTCAATATCAATTGTGCATCCGCAGCTTGCGATGTCATGGATGAGGTGCGAGATATGTTCTTTGTGTTGTGGGGATAGGGCAATCTAGAGGACTTGAGGTCAAGTTTAGACGGCAGCTTGGGCTTGGTAGTGTTAGTTATGTGGGTATGAGATTTTGGACTTAAATGTCCGATAGTGTCCTTAGGAGTGGGATTGATGGCTCAGTGGGTGGTTGGATAGCTATATGATGAGTAATATGTGATGGAGGGATGTGCTTAGATGGTTTGGATGGGATGAGAAGGGTCTGCTTAAAGGCGTAAAGGACTATGGATGTTTGATTTCTTTCTTGGTGTATCATCCTTAAGTTATGAGCGTGTTGAGCGGTCTTTCATGTTGTTTATTTGTGGGACGAAGTATATTCTTATGTTATGTTGACGAGCTCAGTATTTGTGACCATGAAAGGGCATGTAGAGATGCCAGTTTGAGGCTAAGAAGGTGGGTTATCTCCTACGAGATGCTCTGAGGTTGTGTGATCCTTATAATGTTATGTGGAAAGTTTCCTTCCTATCAGTAGATTATGCGCTACGATTTGAGTTTGTATTGCTTGAGGATGTTTGCACGGCTGTTGCAAGGATGGGTATGTGCTTAGCAGAATATTTGAGGCATTTTATGGTTAGTGCTATATGAGCGTATGAAGGACTTAGTTAAATTATAGTGCGAGATTATGGCAGTTATGGAGTAAGGTTATTGTGGGTTATTGGATGTTAAGTTTTGTGGCTTCGAGCCAAGTGGGGGAGTTTGTTATCGACAATCAGATTGCATGGTCAAGTGCTATGTTAGTTTGGGTCTGAGGCATACTTATGGATCGGGTGTGACTTGAAAGGGTTGATTTCGAGGATGACTTGAGCAAGGAAATTTCTGGATGCATGATGTGTTACACCTTATGAAGATATTGGAAATCTTGTAGTGATTTGAGTCTTCTATTTGTGGTGTATGTAGGGTGCATTGAGTAAGGATTCACTCGGTTGCTTTAGAGATGTGGGTTACTTCTTAGGTGTTTGTGTGCTAATGGAGCACAAGTCATTCATCTCATTTTGGCGATGCATTGGAGATTAGAGCAGATTGGATAACTCTCGAAAAGGTTCTAATGAGTTAAAGATTCAAATGTGGTATTTGAGGGTTCCCCAGGTTTTGTACATGGCTAAGATCAGAGAATTTCATTGGATTGTGCTGAGACTTGCGGTAGTTTTTGTATCATTAGTGATCCTACATTTAAGTACCAGAGAGGTTAAGGAAACAACTTAAGATTCATAGAAGGTCTCTTTAGATTGGGTATCTCGATTGTGTTATTTTTGGGTGCTTAAGAGGAAACACAGTGGCTTATAGGCTTTAGGACGATGTGGTTTCATGATAGGATATCTTGTTGTGAGCTTTGGTTAAGGATCGTTGTGTATTGGCAAGGAGAGGTGTTAACTTGAAGGCAAGTCAGGAGAAACTCGATGAAATGGGTCAGCATGGTAGTGGTTCGGGTTAGCATGGTAATAGAAATGATTGGTTCTTTTGGATTTTTTGGTGTGGCAAGGCTTTGTAGGTATCTTGTGGCAATACTCATAGGTTTGGCGATCTGCTTGATTGGGTTGAGGTAGAGAATTCAGTTCTGATGGTTTGGTTTTGTGCTATTGGGTTTCGAAGAGTTCTCGATGATTTCGACCATGGCCTGGGATGGATGTTTTCTATAGGCATGGGGAGTTTATTGCATGTAAAGACTTTCTCCTGGATGTGGTCAAGTGGATGGTTTCTAGCTGACAGATTGTGTATCCTGATTGTGATTCAGGGTTGATAATGGGGTTCTCGTGTTTTCTTATGATGGCATGATAGATTCGGTACGACGTGTGGGTTTGAGGATTGCATGTACATGTTTCTGGTTCAGTTTTTAAGGTAAGGTCATGAGTTCAAGTTTGCAGGGACGATTGCATATGTTTAGAAGAATGCTGGTATTATCTGGTATTACCTAAGAAGGGTATGCATTTTAGAAGGCGCACTTTGTTTTTGACATGCAGATGCTTGATTGGTATTAAGGTAATCGCCTGGTTGAATGGTTGTTGATGTTCGGATTATCCCACGTGGTACAGAAGAATTATGGAAGTATTTCTCGTGAGATGATTATGTATGAGGGATGTGTCGGTCCTTTGAGTGGTGGAGTTGGGATAAGACGTAGAGATTTTTGTATTCTAGGGATTTGAAGACTATGAGGGTTTCTCAGAGGCAGATATTTTCATGGCTATGGACGGTGAAGGTATGTTATAAGTTGACGACTGATTGTACGTGTTATGGATAGGTTATTATGGACTTTTCGAAGGTTATCTATCTATTTTGGGAGGATCGAAATTGATTTGGAGGCCAGTAGTAGGCCTAATGAGAATGTGTATTTTACATCTGGTCGAATTTGTTTACTTAGTACATCTATGGTTGAGGGGTGTGTCATATCAGTTAGAGTTATTCTTATTCGTGTTTTGATATGTTCCATGTGTTACTCTCCTATGCTACAATGAGTTGCGAGACTATTGATTATTTGCACACATGATGCGGTCCTATTTGGGCCTTGTGGCAGAATTCGAGCGAGATGGCCATTAGGGCGTTGAATGGTTGATTATGCCTTGGCTATGGTCTTAATGTCTGTAGTATATTGTGTGATTCATTTCTTCATGGTTACGGTCATGCACTTTGTGTGTGTATTGTCGATATGCATATGGTTGTTGATTGTGAGCATCAAGGCTCGATGTATTCCATGTGGACAAGTGTTCAGATTGGGTCACATATCGCAGCGGAGTTATATTGGGATAGGATCCCTTGTGTTTATCTCATGAGTTTTGGTTCTCCTTTGTGTGATGGGTTTATATCATTGCGCTTTTTGGCGTTACCTGTTGAGCTTGTGGGATGATTCTCTCATTTGAGTCTCTTTCGATCATTAGGTACATTCGAGTTGTTGTTTGTTTGGTGCGCGGATCGCATGGTATGTGGCTCGAGGTGGTGCTGGTGTGGCGTGTCGGTGGAGCAACTTGTACTGAATGAGATGAGGTTATTAGACCTGGAATGAGTGATATCGGGTTTTATCATGGTAAGTTGGGAGGATAGTTTCATTTGTTTACTTAGAAAGGTCCACGACTTGCTGATCTGATGGGTGGTTATGAGTTTCTACGTGTTTCTTTCACCATCAGCAGCATATGAAGTCTTAGAACAAGGTTTTATTTGATATGAGGTTTGTCACCGGTACCAAGTGTGTTATTAAGCAACTATTATGGTTGGAGGTTATTGCTTTGAGTATCTGAGTTGTGTGGTATATCATGTGATTATATAATGGATTATGGTTATGACTTGATATAACTTGTTTGTAGTGTGTAGATGCAAGACTCGAGTCTTATAATGAATTTTTTATTGTTTGATTAAGTTCTAAGGTTTATGGACTGGGGTGGAAGTAAAGATATGTATTTAGGTTGTATTGTCGGACTTATATGGATTAGGGTGACGTTGGGTCATGCATGAATATTTTCATGGTGGTTTATAAAGTGATTTGATGACTTTGCAATGACCCTTGGTATGTTCGAGGGACGAACATATGTTTAAGTGGGGGAGAATGTAACGACTCGATCGATCGTTTTGAGCATTTGCATTTAGATCGGTAGTTTGAGGTCATGAGTAGCTTCATATCGTGTATTATGACTAGTCGGTATCATCGGTTCTGATTTTCAAGTGGTTCGGAAGTGATTGGAAGAATGATTCTCAATTTGGTAGCTTTAGGTTGGAAGGGTTCCCCAAGTTTAACGTTTGTCTATTTCACCTCGGAATGGAGTTTTTATGGTTTCGTTAGTTCCCGATGGTGATTATGGACTTGGGCATATGCTCGGATTCACATTTGGATGTTCCTAGAAGATTTTGTCTCTATTTGGCAAAAATTGGCAATTTCTAGGTTTGGGAAGTTCATAGCTTTGACCGGGAGTTGACTTCAATGTTATCGAGTTCAGATTGCTGTTACGAAAGTTAGAATATGTTCATTTAGTCATTCGGGACTTGTGTGCGAGGTTTGGTTGAAAGACGGACTGTTATGATTTTATCAGACACTTAGTTCAAAGTTTGAAGTATATGAACTTAAGAGATTGATCTATGGTTTTGATGTTATTTGTGTTATTTTAGGCATCGAGTAGGTCCGTGTTATGGTTTGATATATGTTGATATGTTTGGAAGAGGTCTCGAGGGGCTCGGGTGAGTTTCAGACCATTTTTCCTTCATTTGTGATTGCTAGTTTTCTGGTGCCTCTGGTGATCATCGCGATCGCGAAGTTGAAGCCTCAATCGTGTAGTGTATGTTTGGATCTGGGATGTTTCTTCTATTTGCGTTCGTGTGTATAGAGTCGCATTCGCGAATGATGTGGGACTTATGCATCATGTTCTCATTTTGAGGTCGTGTTCGCGCTGGTAATCAAGGAGCTGGAGAAACTCTTCTTTGTGTTCGCGTAGATCTGGGTGCGTTCATGGAGCGTTGACATCTGTGTGCATCGCGTTTGCATGGTCAGCATCGCAAACGCGTATAGCTTTTTGTGGCAGTAGCATTTGTGTTTCGCAATCTCGAATGTTTTCCCACAATCGCGATGTGTATCGCCGAAGCCATGTTATAAAGTACTCTATTTCAAAGGTTTTGGTTATTTTATCACATTTTGAGTTAAGAAGCTCGGATTTGGGCGATTTTGGAAGGGATTTTCACCATTTAGATTAGGGTAAGTTTTTTTGACTCAGATTTGATTATTTTACATGATTCCATCTTCGATTTTGGGGTTTTGTTTATGGATTGAAAAGAGAAATTGGAGGTTTTGTCAAAAACTTTTCTAAATTGAATATTTGAGAATTGAACATCGATGCAGAGTCATATTTGAGTGAAATTAGTATGGTTGGACTCGTATTCAAATGGGTTGTCAGAAGTTATGAGTTTTGTCGTGTTCCGAGGTGCGGTCTAAATTTGACTTTTTGGTTGACTTCGAATATTTGATTAAAGATTCGACCTTTGCCATTTAGGTTTGTTTCCTATGGAATTGTTTGATGTTTTTGAGTTACATTTGTTTAGTTTCGAGCCATTCAGAGGTCGATACGCGCGAGATAGTACCCTTGTACGTGACACGAGTTAGAGCTTATTTTGTGGCGTATTGGGTTAATGTGTGTTGTATAATTGTGAGCCATTGAGACTTGAGTGGATAGATAAATGATATGGGCCATAGAGCCGTGCTGTGAAATATGTTGGATGAGGTTGCACGACGCAATGGATTGATATTTGAATTGGGTTGCACACCACAAAGGATTGATATTTGGATCGGGTTGCTCGCCGGAACAGATTGATATTTTGATCGGTTGCACGCCGCAACAGATTGTTTTATGGGTCGGATTGCATGCTGCAACTGCTTGATATTTGGATCAGGTTGCACGCCGCAACTGATTGATATTTGGATTGGGTTGCACGCCGCAACTGATTGAAATTTTGATCGGGTTGCTTGCCACAATAGGTTATATTGACTATTGATTAGTGCTTGGGGCAGGATCTGCCCCGCCGGAGTCTGATATTTATACTGAGCGCAAGCACAATGTGATATATACACGTGCTTTGATGAGAGGGATTTATGCCAGGCACCCGTACAGTGCTGGGTGCTTGTATGTGTGATGGTGAAGGGCATTTGAGCCAGGCACCTTGATTGTGCTGAGAGTGAGTGTACTTAATGATTTCATTGTGATATTGTTGACTTGACGTGTAGGCATAATGATGTATTTTCCTCATGCTAGTTGCTAATATGGTGTTAGTGACTTGACATGTTGGTATAGAGATGTATTTTCCTCATGCTAGCTCGTACTATGGTGTTATTAACTTGACATGTACTTGACCTGTAGGCATAGAGATGTATTTTTGTCATGCTAACTAGTAAATGAGAAGTCTTATATATTGTTGAAAGTTGGAAAAGATCACATTTCTCTAAGCAACTTAAATTTTAATTATTTTGGTGTGAGATTTGGACATTAACTGTTAAACTTGAAAATCATGTCTAATTTCCCATACTTGTGAACGACCTGATTATGATATCTTTTTGACTTATTGACTGTTACTGACATTATCATAAATCATGTTGTTATTTATTATTGATGTTGGAAACTGACCTTCTTTCGAGCTCGCCACTGCTTTCAACCTGAGGTTAGGTTTGTTACTTACTGAGTACATGGGGTCGATTATACTCATACTGCACTTCTGCACCTTACGTGCAGATCTTGAAGTTGAGATGCTGTGGATGACAGGAGCTGACACTGAAGATGTACCTGCCTTCCAGATTTAGCTACCGCTTGTCTTTGGTAGTTTTAGATTTGAATTTGTTTATGTATATTTCAAACAGATGTTGTATTTATTTCATATCAGTTTTGTAAATCTAGTCTTAGTGGTACTGACTTATATTATCAGTCCTTGGGATATCGTATGGAATTCAGTTATATCATTTTTTGACCACTTTCATTTCATTTGACTTGTGTTGACTGATATTGGGCTTGCCTAGCGGGTTGGGTTAGGTGCCATCTTGACTAGTTTGATTTTGGGTCGTGACATACTAGTTGCCTGAGTTATTTGTGATAGCTACGTGCTATGGGTGGCATACACGTGCGGGGTTGAGCCCATGTGCGTGCACTGGGATAAATATTTTATGCTCGTGGTAGTTCTTAAGCTATGATATGCCTTGATATGATTTCTAAGTTTCATGCTATGATGTTTCTTATAATTGTACCCCGTTGTGAGCTATATGAGCCATGCTTGAGATTACATTGAGGCCAATCTTCTGATTGAAATTGATAGTTGCTATTATCGTGAGGTAATTGCCTGATTTGAGCTATGATAGCACACTTTGCATATGCATTGTCACGCCCCAAAATCGAGGAGCACGACCGGCGCTCAATCGAGTAAACCCGACCGAGCAAGCCTGTTAGATTCCTTCTACCCAAACTCATTCATGAATAAAGAGAATATATGTTTTCCTTAATTAAACAATAAAGTGGCCATGTCTGCAATTACCAATTTCTTACCATAAGTTTCACCATTTTTAAAGTCTCAAATGGACAAGTAATACAACCACAACATAGCATAGTTTGTCTTTCCCAGTACCTATACACAACCCACACTATGTCTACAGAGCCTCTATAGATAAATATGAGTACAATGATAATTCCGGCAACAAGGCCTCAGCTATACCTCAAACAGAATACACAAAGAACAAAAGATACATGACTCCGGGATGAAGTGGGGCTCACCAAGTTAGCTGGGAAGAAGGTGTACTGCTATCACTGATCAATATCTCCTGTTGTGGCACCACCTACATCCATTTAAAGATGCAGCGCCCCCTGCAAAAGGGACGTTAGTACCGTCGAATAGTACTAGTATGAAAACTAAACACCAATTTAAGAATTCAGAAATACAAGATGAATATGATGAACCATTGCGGAAATAGTATAATATAGATAACCGCTTAAACTAGAGCAAGCTTATTAAGATCTATCAATAACATTTATAGGATTTAAGATGAGATCCTCTACAACCATCTTCACACAAAGCGGCCCCGCCACCTCACCCGATGTATGCAGGTGGAGGTGTATGTACAATACCACAACTCTACTCAAGCGGCCCTACCGCCTCACCCCAATGTATGCGGGTAGATGTATAACCACAGTACCAATAACCTACACAAGCGGTTATGTCGCCTCACGCCAATGTTTGCAGGTGGAAATGCATCAACGATACCAATACCAACACAAAGCGGCTATGCCGCCTTACCCCAATGTATGCAGGTGGAGGTGCATCAACGATACCAATACTAATCACAAAGCGGTTATGCCGCCTCACCCCAATGTATGCGGGTGGAGGTACATCAATGATACCAATACCAACACAAAGCGTCTATGCCGCCTCACCCCAATGTATGCGGGTGGAGGTGCATCAACGATACCAATACCAACATAAAGCGGCTATGCCGCCTCACCCCAATATATGTATGTGGGTGGAGGTGTATCAAAATCCCAATCTTTACACAACTTGGCATAATATCTTAAACATAAATCACGGCTTGAAATTATAACATGTGGATACACAATCCATAGTTTGAAACACATCATCAATTTATAATGCAATATGATAAGAGCATTTGAAATACAAATTGAACATATATCTTTATCACAAAACTTATCGGAATACTCGGTTTGTAATCAACATCTTGGAACTTACAAGGATAATGGAAATTCCAATTCTTAAAGAAGAGTTTAGCCAACATACCTCAATTGAGCTTCCTTAAACTCTAAAACGTTCCGGAATTCTTAGCAACTTCAATCTATTTTAGAAATATAACAAATTGAACCAAAATTAGGAAGATGATTATGGTTCTAGCTCATTTGAGCATTTTATCAAACACTAGGTGTGCATAAAGGTTTCAAGGCCCTTTTATGGAGGATTCCATCATCCCACAACCCAATCTTTACCATTCTTAGCTCAACAATCTTCCTACACCCTTTGATAACACATGCATGTAAGATAAACAACTCTCATGCCCAAAATTTATCTTGTTAATTACCCATTTTCAGAAAATTTCGAAATTAGGGTTTAGGGTGTAGAATCTTACCTCTAGGATGAAGACCTAGTGAGCTTCCCTTCTTAATCTTCCAAAACTTGAGCAAGAATTGAAGAACAATTATTGAAGAACACCTTCTCACTCTCTCTCACTCTAAAATGTCAGATTATAGCTCAAAAATGGCCCAAAGAGTGTATTTAACGAAATAGGGTCGGGTTTTAAAAACCCAAAAATAGAGCTCTGGAACAAGGTATGCGATTGCATAACCGATATACGGAGCGCATACCGGTCGCATAATTGGTTACAAAATAGCTAAAAGAACTGCCTGTGTATGCGGTCCGCATAACTGTTATGCGGTCGCATAATGCATCGCATAACAGTTATGTGGTCGCATAGTCGACCGCATAGCTGCTTCCAGAATGGCCCTCTCCTGCTCACTTCTGCGGCCATTATGCAGCCGGCAGAGTGATTATGCGATCGCATAATGACCGCATAAACACACTTTCCGGCAAAAATTTTCCTTTACTTTCCTGTGCATTGTTCAACCCAAAAAGTCTGAGCCGCGGCGAACTTGCGAGCCGCGAAGAATTTCTATAATCCTCAAACACGTAAGCCTAGTCCGGCACCATGAAACATTATTTTTTTTGCAAATTTTACCAGGCCTTACACTTAAGTACATTGAAATTTTTCGTGGTGTTACATTCTCCCCCGCTTAGGATCATTCGTTCTCGAATGAGGGTCAAATTCTGTTATTAGCATCTTATGCAACTAAATTTTTCATACCACATACCAGCAACCCCAAATTTGACTAACTCCCTAAATTTCCAAAAATTTTGCCAGAGTTTCCTTTGTAACTAGGCCTATCCACCTGTCAGAGAGCCCCAGAAACACATCCTAACAATATATACGGATGCCAATGATGTAACATAATACAAAACAACACCAACTGTGGCCTCACAAGCAATTATATCACCAGAACGGAACACCCTTAACATCAAATGCACAAATCATACATAATTCATAGAATTCAACTCTTAGAAGTTTTTCATAGATCACAACTTTATAAATACATGGTCATTCAAACAAATAAGGATACTTTTTCTTCATTTCTTCCTCGGCCTCCCAAGTAGCCTCTTCAACTTGTTGGTTTCACCATAGCACTTTTACAGATGTAATTTCTTTATTTCTCAACTTTCGGACTTGCCTATCAAGAATGGAAACTGGAATTGCTTCATAAGTCAATTTCTCATTTACCTCAATAGTCTCAACCGGAACAATTAGTGTCGTATCTCCAACTACTTTCTTCAACATAGAAACATGAAACACCGGGTGTACTAATGACATCTCAGGTGGTAATTCAAGCTTGTATGCCACCTCACCGATCCTCTGAATGATTTTGTACGGTCCGACATACCTCGGAAGCCTAGTCCGGCACCATGAAATATTATTTTCTTTGCAAATTTTACCAGGCCTTACACTTAAGTACTTTGAAATTTTTTGGGGTGTTATATGCATGCACCTTAGCATATCACTTATACCAGTCCAGGAGCATGGAATTTGATTTTAATTGATCATATACATGCATACTTGTATATTTGCTTCTGATATCGATTGGACTGGTAACATGTGACCATGGATTGGACTGGTAACATGTGACCATGTCGAGCAGATTGTGATATTGAGCCTATGACCATGATGGGCGGATTGTGGTATTGATCCAGTGACCACGTCGGGCGGATTGTGATATTGATCATATGACCAAGCCGGGCGAATCCGTGATATTGAGCCTGTGACCATGCCGGGCGGATTGTGTTATTAAGCCTCTAACAACGCAGGGAGAATTATGATTATTGCACGTGACTATGCCGTGCAGCGTATGGATATGGATCCATCCTCCTAGGGTCACCCTCTCATGTGCCTTCTTGATGGTGTACATGTCGGTTTTTGATTTGGTTATTGCATTTCATCTTTACTTGTAATTTTCTCGGTTGTTTACCTTATTTATTTAAATATTTCCTTTGTATGATGGGTTATTGGCTGAGCAGAGTATGTTATGAAATTATGTGCACCAAGGTGATTCTTTCTGTGCTTTATGACTTGATCGTATTATTGTTCGGTACTTGAGGGATTTATTAACTGTACAGGTTATAGCGAGTATCATCTATAAATCTTTCTTCTATTACCTCGCTGAGGTTAGTTATGATACTTGCTAAGTACATGGGGTCGGTCGTACTCATACTATACTCTGCACTTAATTATGCCGATCTAGGTGTTGGACCGAGCCACCAGTAGCCCAGGTTCATTGCTGAGTATCTTGGATGAGGTAGACATGCATCTCGACCGTAATCTTGGCATCTCTTTTCTTTTATGTATTGTCGTCATTCATTCAGAAAATATTATTATTTTGTATTTCAGACTTATAACTCCATTTTAGAGCTCATGACTCTGTATTTACCAGTTCTAGGGGATTTATCATGTATTAGCATTATTATGTTATGTTGAAGTCTTTAGACTTATATTATTTCTTTGTCAATTGTTTGGTAGTTTTAGGTCATGACATCACTTATCCAAAATCAATTTGAGATCCAGTTATCATCAATTGAGAATCAAGACCGAAGATATCTCCAAGATAGCTTTTCGGACTAGATATGGGCATTTTGAATTTTTTGTGATGTACTTCGGACTTACTAATGCACCTGCAGCATTTATGGAACTCATGAATAGGGTATTCAAGCCATTCTTAGATCATTTTATGATTTTATGATTGTATTTATTGATAACATTTGGTCTTCTCTCGAAGTGAGGCAGAACATGAACAACACTTGAGAGTTGTGTTATAGACACTTAGAGAGCAAAAGCTTTATGCCATGTTCTCAAAGTGCATATTTTGGTTGGGTACAATTTCCATTTTAGTACATGTGGTGTCATGATAGAGGATACAAGTTGATCCAAAGAAGATAGAGGCAGTTCATGGTCTCGTCCCACTACTCCTACAAAGATACATAGCTACTTGGGATTAGCCGGATATTACAAAAAATTTGTGGAGGGTTTCTCAAAGATAGCCACTCCATTGACACGATTGACTCAGAAAGGTGTTGCATTTTAGTGGTCAGATGAGTGTGAAGAAAACTTCCAGAAATTGAAGACCGCATTGACTACAACTCGGATTTTGACACTACCTATGGGTGCAGGCAATTTTGCTATTTATTGTGATGCATCTCGAGTCTATTTGGGTTGTGTGCTGCTGCAAAATGGCAAAGTGGAAGCTTATTCTTCTCGAAAACTAAAGAACTATGAAAAGAAATATCCTACTCATGACTTGGAATTGGATGCGATCATATTTGCACTTAAGATCTGGTGTCACTATCTTTATGGTGAGCCGTGTAAAATCTACACTGATAACAAGAGTCTGCAATATATATTCAGGCATAGAGATCTGAATCAGAGGCACTGACGGTTGTTAGGGTTACTTGAAGATTATTATCTTACTATTTTGTATCATCTCGAGAAGGCGAATGTGGTGGCAAATACCTTGAGTAGAAAGTCTATGAGTAGCTTGGCCAGATGTATTACTGAAGAATGATATATGGTTATGGATATTCAGCCATTGACCAATCTGGGAGTGCGTATTAATCATACATTGCTGGGCATGTTAATTGCGGGTTTGGTAGGACAATCATACTTGGTTAGATAGGTCAAGGCTTATCAGTGTGAAGATTCGCATCTTGCTAGATTTTGAGATCGAGTGCAGAATGGTGTTGTTAAGTCATTTTCTATTAATGTTGAAGGTGTGTAACGTCGATATGATAGATTTTATCCCCGTGGTGAGTGATGTGAAGTAGTTGATTCTTGAAGAGGCTCTTAGCTCCCGATACTCTATCCATCCAGGTGCTGCGTGAGTTGTACTGGTGGAAAAGTATGAAGTATGATATTTCAAAACACGTTACTAGTTTCTTAAATTCTCGGCAGGTGAGATTTGAGCACCGAAGACCCAGTGGTGTGATGTAGAATTTGATTATCCCTAAGTGGAAGTGGGAGAGGATTACTCTAGATTTCGTAGTTGGGTTGCCACGAACTTTCAAAAAACATAATTCAGTAGGTGTGATCGTGGACAAACTCACAAAGTCTACACATTTCACAACCGGTTCGAGTTACTCATATTGCATAACAGTTACCAGATATTTACTTACGTGAGATAATTCGACTTCATGGGGTGCCTATTTCTATAATATCATATCAAGTTGCATAGTTTACTGCTGAGTTTTGGAAGTTTTTTCAAAAGTCATTGGGTTCTTAGGTTGAATTTATCACAACTTTCTATTCACAGATAGATGGACAGTCCGAACGGGTTATTTAGACCTTGAAGGACATGCTTTGAGCTTGTGTGATTGATTTTGGTGGTTATTAGGACGATCAATTTCCATTAGAAGAGTTTGCTTATAATAACAGCTATCAGTCAAGTATATCGATAGAGTTGTTTGAAGCTCTATATGGCTATGTGTTGTTCACTATCTGGATAGTTTGAACCTGGTGAAGCATAATTATTGGGTTCAGATTTGGTTCAGCAAGATTTAGAAAAAGTTGCATTGATATGACAACGACTTTGGACAGCTTAAAATAGACAAAAGTCCTATGCGGATAAGCGAGTTTGTGATTTGGAGTTCATGAAGGGAGAAAAGGTCTTTTTCAATGTGTCCCCAATGAAAGGAGTCATGATATTCGGGCGTAGCTGCATGCTAAGTCTGAGGTATATTGGTCTGTATGAGATTTTAGATCGAATCAAATTAGTGGCATATAGAGTTACTTTGCCTTTGAGGTTGTTTGTGGTTCATCTTGTGTTTCATGTATCTATGCTTAGACGATATGTACGTGATGATAGTCATAAGATTCAGCTCGATGATGTAGAGCTTGATGAGAACTTAACTTATGAAGAAGGTCTAATACTATTCTTTAATGGGAAGTGTGACAGTTGAGGTCGAAGAAGGTTAATTCAGTGAAAGTTTTATGGCGCAACCATACAACAGAGGTAGAAAGGAGGGAGTGTGAATGTAACGACCCGATCGGCCATTTTGTGTAATTACAACCCGTTACCCCTTTTATTGCTTCACACTTGTTTGTTTATGATTTTATGACTTGTGGGGTTGATTAGTTTCGTTCCGTAAAGCTTTCGGGTTGATTTGGACCCTTGATTCTTGACTTAGACATTTTAATTTGAAAATGTTAACCAAACTTTGACTTTTGTGAAAACGACCTTGGAAGTGTATCTTCATGGCTCCTATAGCTTCGTATCGTGAATTTGGACTTGGGCGTATGCCCAAAATTGATTTTGGAATTCCGTAGGTTGAATTGAGTTGATTTCCCGAAATTTTGAAATTTAAAGTTGAAAAGTTTGACCGTATGTTGACCTTTAGCTATCGAGCTCGAAATTTTATTTTGGGACTTGGAATAGGTCCGTTATGAAATTTAGAACTTGTCTGCAAAATTGGGTGTCGTTTGGAGTTGATTTGGTAGGATTCAGACGTTTAGTTGGAATTCTAAAAATTCTTGAAAATTTCCCAGAATTTCATGCATTTTTGAGTGCGATTCGTAGTTTTAGATGTTATTTTTGTGTTTTGATCCCGCGAGCGAGTTCGTATGATGTTTTTAGACTTGTGTGGATGTTTGGTTTGGAGTCCCGAGGGCTCGGATGAGCTTGGGACATGTTATGGAGTGGTTTGGACTGAAAATAGCAAAATCTGGTGTTGGGTGCTCTGGTGTCGCAAATGTGAACACCAGGCTCGCATTTGCTAAGGAGACAGGTGAGGGGAAGTTTTTGCAAATGCGACCTCCCCTTTGCATTTGCGAAGCTAGCAGAAATTGGACAGTGTTCGCAATTGCGAACAATTGTTCGCTTTTGCGATGTTCGCCAGTTCGCAATTGCGAAGACTCTATCGCAATTGCGGTTTATGTTGAGTTTGTCAGGGTTCGCAAATGCGATCCCTAGTCCGCAATTGCGAGGTTTTGCAAATGCGAACCCTGTGTCTCAAATGCGACATCTACAACTGGTTAAAGGGCTGGGAGACGGGATTTTTGAACTCATTCTCACAATTTTGAACCCCAGACTCGGTAGGAGGCAATTTGGAGAGGGGATTTTCACCTACAAACCTTGGGTAAGTGATTCTAATCTATTTATAATCATATTCCATCAACATATCTTAGATTTTAACATCGAAATTATGTGAATCAAAGTGAAAATTTGTGAAGCTTTGTCAAGTTTTTAAAAAAAATATGCAATTGAGTTTTGAGAGTCGATTTGGACTCGGATATTGAAACTAATAACATATATGAACTCGTTGGGTCATGGGTAGACGGAATCTACCATTGGACCCAAGGTTTGACCGGGCGAGCCCCGATTTGACTTTTGTTGACTTTTTTGGAAAAGTGTAAAGAGCATTTTATAGAAATGTCGAAGCATGCAGCCCGATCCATCATAATATTGTCGAACCATAGATACATCTATTGTATTGCCGAGGGGAACAACCCGCTCCCATGAGAGTGTGATACAAAGTCTTGACGAGGCGAACGACCCAATCCCATCATAATGTGCGCACTGCCGAGGGTCGAACGACACGAACCATAGAGATATCTATTATACTGCCGAGGCGAATGTCCCCATCCCATTAGAATAAAAAGCTTTGACGGGTCCTTGACCCCACTCACGAATAGAGGTGTGATTTATAAATTTTAAGGGAAACCCTTTCGATGAGAATGCATAACGCGGGAGAAATTCGTAAGAGGAGTACAATTATTTTGCAACTAATCATGAAGCATGTCGAATCTCTACAATAGCAAGTCTATCACTCTACACAAGTCTACTCTCAAGTCGCAACCAAAAATAAAGGAATTTAATAGGCAAGAGACAACACAAATAGTACAATTATAGCATGGCGGGAACCTAAGTCTACCCGGGCATAACATGAATCTAGCTACACATGGACTCTCGCCACCTTATGCGTACATAGCCCCCGCAACAAGTACCACATAACAAATACATCACCTAGGAGTAGTTCCCCCCTCACAGAGTTAGACATGAGACTTACCTCCCTACGAAATTCCATAATTGGCTCCAATGCCACTCAAACACCTCAAACCGATGCCCGTCTCTCCAAAACTAGACAAACAAATGTGCAAATCCATAAATATATACTCTATTACCCATAATTAATCAATTTATAACAATTTCCAACTTTCCTCGAAAAGTTCATAAAGTCAACCCTCAGGTCGACGTGCCCGGATTCTAAAATATTTTGAAGATAATCATTACCCATAACATTACGAACTAAAATATATAATTTATTCCTAATTCCATGTCCAATTTCGTGGTCAAAAATCTAAAAATACAATGTCTAGGTTTTCTTCCAAAAATCCCACAATTTCAACTAATTTTTATTTTTAAATCCATATATAAGCCTTGTATTTAACTCATAAGGTGTAGAAATCACTTACCTAAAGTTTGATAATGAAAATGGCACTCCAAAATTGCCCCAATGTCGGCTCCCATAGAAAGAATGAGGTAAAAATTAGCCAAACCCCCGAAATATAGCTTCTGCCCAGGTATTTACCCTCCGCGATCACTATAAATACTTTGCGATCATGAAGCATAACTTTTCTCAGCTCAAAATTGCCCTTCGTAATCACGGAAAACCATTTGTAATCGCGAAGAACAAGCTGCCCAACTCCTCCAGATAGCCTCTAGTATAATAATAATAATAATAATAATAATAATAATAACATTTTGTATAAAACTCTGAATGATAAAGGGTTTGACTTTTTGAAAACTAGACATCAAGGGCTACAACTTTCATTTTTGGATCATCTCCAAATTCTTTATAGATTGCAAGATATAAACTCCCGAAATCAGAAAATCCTTCTATGCGATAGCGAATTTCCTTCCGCGATCGCGATTCACAAGGCCTAGAACAACACTTTGCTCTTCGCGATCGCGGGCCTTCCTTCGCGATCGCGAAGAAGGATGCACCAGATCTTAAAAATAGCAGCTCAAACATGGCGAAATGACCTGTAGCCCATCCAAAATCAATCTTAGGAAATTCTAAAACCTTCAAAATGCCAACTTTCTACAATAAGCGCTGAAATATTTCCGGACCACCCGATGTTCATCCCAAAAATACGCCCAAGTCTGAAATCATCATACGAACCTATTGGAACCTTTAAATTCCGATTCCGGGGTCATTTACTCAAAAGTCAAACCTTGTCAACTCTTCTAACTTAAAGCTTCCGGATTGAGAATTTTCCTTCCGAATCGACTGTGAACTTCCGGAAATTCAACCCCGATCACTTGTACAAGTCATAATACATGAAGTGAAGCTACTCAAGGCCTCAAACTACTAAACGACGTGCTAGAGCTCAAAACGACCGGTCGGGTCGTTACAGAGTTGCCCCAAAATAATTGTTCAACAATTTGTGCACCTACTCGTGCCACCACAACCCAGTTGAGCACATTAGCTCGAGCCAGACTGAAGATCCTCCCTTTTATTTAGTCGATAAGCCTTAGAACCAAATTCCAACCTCCGAATTCTTGTACAAGATCTGATTCTAACATACGAACATTGTATCAATCACTACACACTGAACCAAAACATGATCATACAGCTTTTCTGAATTCACACGATGCACTGCAAGATTCACATGCCCATAATAACATCCTCCGACCACAATAGCTACAATTTCACGAATCTGATGCCCGAATTACGCCTCATAACACATGTGAGCCCTGTTCTAACTCTTGCAATACCGCCACAACGAAAGAGATACATAGAAACGCATAACTACCTGCCAAAACAATAAATCATGGGGTCTCTTAACCTAACAAGCACCATTACCTCATTCTGAACTAAATAACGATATATGCTCTTAAATATACCCTACATAACTCTAATCGCACTGATCCCAGTTCCAATAATCCCGTCTCACCCAGTACAAGCTGCTCAGGTAATAAGCTATCTCAAACACTTCCAAAATCCCATATGATGCCAATAATGCGCCAGCAAGCTACAAACGTGAATGCGATACATAAGGAAAAAGCGAACCCTAAAAAGGAATATCGACCACAAGCACGCCAAGTGCAAAAATACCACCTCGGGGAGACGGATAGCGTCATACACTTCAAAATCCAAGCACGGCTAAGGTGCAATAAATGATCTGCATCTCGAGAGCCATCCTGCTCATTTAATACCACAAGCTACACGGGACAATAATATATGTGTGAATAATCAAGCCGTCTCAATCCGGAACAACTCCCATAGTTCACAACAAAAGGAATAGAGCGCCTTCCAGGAATAAACTCTCACATTAACGATATTACCAAAAATCCCCGTACTTGGTTTCAATCTTTAACAATCGAGTGACTAACATGTCACACTTATACAAATCTCCCCGTGGGGTACTCTCCCATGACCTTTCACACCAGATAGCAAAGTCTGCACCTCCACACCACCAACCGCACTAATTCTGTAAAGCAAATCATGAATCTGCAAATCAATACACAAAGCGTTTTACGCAGAACGCAGTTCTCAGGTGACATTAAAGAAAATACCATCTTACTCGGAACATCTGAATTCCCCCTACTCATCCGAGCTAGTGACATTATTATCAACATCGAACCACAACCTTGATCCTCAACTCTCAATTCTCATGCCTCTCACTGCACCTATCATGCCACTACGCGAGAGTACAAGAATTCACCATAACCATTGTACTACTAGTAGAATAAACACTTCATTGGCTAGAACCCTTTCACTTAACTCATTTCGAAATAACAATTGCAACACGCAACTGAATTACCATAACCTTAGAAAATACAAACCTCAAGTTGCGGTATAAACCGTCATAACTCTTTCGGGATCCATTTACACATAACAAGGTAATTATAACCAAATACCTCCCAAATCAATAAAATTACGGCTACTGTCAAGCCCGCACGTACCGCCACAAATCACCCGTATAACTAACACGCCGATGGAACTGATCATTGCCACAATCATGCTGGTTCAAACCATTACTATCTGACCCAATTGCTTTCAATTTACTCTTGAATTGCCTTAGAAATAATAATAGCTCCATTCAAAAACATAACGAACTCAATCATCACTCATCCTGAGTGACCCAATTCATGAGACCACATCGTCTTGATACCCATGAACCGTCTCAGACCCTCCGCGCACAATAGCATTTCCAACTGGTACACCTTTTCTGGAATACCTTTCACGAATCTGAATTTATTTCTCCCATTCATACAATACTACCCTGTAGACCTGATGATAACATAGAAAATTCCCCGAGTATTCTTCACACTCTGCTACAAGATCCCGGCCTTCAGTCACCTAACGAACCCAAAAATCCTTAAATACCGCGCTTACATTCTTGAACCCATTAGAACTGTTATAGAGAGTCACCCATTCTGGCTTGGTCCCGAATATATAACCCAACTCTAGTGCGCTGATAGCACATGAACACTTCCAAAGAAGCAACAGGCTGAATTCGTTTCCTTGTACATCACATCCACAAGAAGCATAAACTCTGAGTCTTCCCAAAACTGCACATGAATCGATAAGGCGAAGTATAGCACACATTCTTCAAGTTCTTCGCTCAAATTTCCCATGATGTTTTATTTTCTTAGTCATAATAACCCCACAAATACACCGATAACTAGAAACCGCACAAGCAGACAACCACGCGATCCAATTGTAGACGGTGGGCACCCTCATTTAGCTTTAAGCTACCACCACGTAATGTAGAACCCAAAAAGATTCCTCCTTCTCAATTACCATGATCTCGCACCGCCAACTCGCCAAATATCTCGTAGTCTCTTGTTAAACTTTTCATGAACATTCTGAATTATTAGCCACAATCGCATATTCGACCTTCTACCGAGTAGTAGGTAGAACTCTTCATAGAAAATTTATCAAAATCACGCAACCGCTAACCTGCTCACAGGAGATAGCCCACCTGTGGTATTCCATGCCAACATCTTCCAACGATGCTGCACCGGGTACAATTACCATGAGTTCAGTAAACCCTTCTGAGCCCATGCTCATCCACCAGATATACAAGTCTGTTCCTTCCCCATTGACATCAACTGAAAGTCCAACAATATCTTCCAAACTCAAAGTCATGTTGCATCCGAAATGATAATCAAATCTTCACACCTCTTTTCATTTCAAGCAAACTCTTTTCTGCCGTATTCAATCCTTCTCCGTACAGTAACCACCATTACAATTATAATCCATGGACCTAGTCACTTTCCACCATGTCTCCCAAATAGCTCTAATATTCCTTAAGGTACGTGGCTATCCTACCGCAGAATCCATATGCTACTCTGCCACTCCCACTTCGGCCAAATCATCTTCTTTAAGAAACTTCTTGACCTCCGCTTTTCATACTTGGCCTGCTAGTAATCCAACCACCGTGAGACACCTCCCGCCATGTCCTTCCTCATACACTGCTGCCCAAATGTTGCCTCTAATCAAATCCATACCTGTAGCACCAGGACTAATCAATTGCTACCAACTCTAAACCTCCTAGAAGATCATCTTTCTCGAGGCATCAATACTAGAAACACCAATTCGATTCTAAACCGCTACACTTCGCTATCTCTAACAACCGCTTCTTAGACGCCACTTCCCAACATTCTACCCCGAAGGCAAATCTAATAAGACCATAACATCGGCGAACCTTAATGTGTTCCAACAAAGACGACGATATCACATCACAAATGAGAATTCCACCACGCTCAAAAATACCAAGTCTCGTCACTTGATCAACTAAGGCCTGAACATCCATAGTCTGATTGCCTTTCCTCTACTGGAATTAAATGACGAATCTCTAAACCATGCACTGAGAAATCCTCCTTTCGAGTCATTCACTGTCTCGACACATAAACAAGCACCCTATCATTACACCAACACTATGTGATAACAACGCATGAACATCATAATAATCTATGCATAGCTTCGAAACCATAGTAAATACAGATACTGGGCTAAAACGATTGAACACCCTTTCGCAAGGCGATGATAATAGCCTGCCCGGATATGCAGGGAGAAACATCTTGCACCACGTCTACAGTACCACTACAACTCCTCGATGCCTAATTGATAAAAAAATGTTCCACGTTGCAAAAGATTGAGTAAGAAAGAAATAAAGGCATAAGCCTCCAAGGAATCAAATTGCATGATGAGGAATCAAGAAGGGAAGTGCTCCTAACAGCCTTGTAGCCTCTTAAAGATAAGTGTAGATGTCATCGTACCGATCTGCAAGACTCTGCTAAACTTGCTCATGACTTGTGAGACCCAAGTGAACCTAATGCTCTGATACCAAGCTGTCACGATCCAAAATCCACTATAGGTTGTTATGGCGCCTAACACCACCTTCAGGCAAGCCAACGATGATTGATCAATTTAATTACTCATTTTATTACTTTGAAATCATAATTTTTATTAATTAATTAGTATGAAATAGAATTTACAGGTAAATAATAATATTTTTTACGAACTACAATAATGAACAACCTGTAGAAACCCCCAAAATTCGGTGTCACAAGTGCATGAGCATGAACTAGAAAATATAATAAAATACAACATCTGTCTAGAATACAAATTATACAGGAGAATATAAATAGCTAGAATACAAATTATACAGTAGGCTGTGGATCGTAACATGGAATACAACTAAGGGTAAAGTCCTCGCAAAAGCCGCGTCATTGCACCCAAAAGACAACCAGACATATATGTACCTGCATAATAAGTGCAGCAAGTGTAGCATGAGTATATAAATAAATGCGTACCCTGTAAGTATCCAGCCTAACCCCAGAGAAGTACTGACGAGGGATCGACATCGACACTTATTAGTGGTCCAATAAGACAGATACAGTAGAAGTAAACAGATGTGAGTCAGAGTAAATAAATGAAATAACAAGTATAAATACGTGGTAAAATTCTCCTCTCAGCAATAACTCAAGCTCTCAGCTAGTAGTTAGCCCCTCAATCGGAGTATATATATAATATAATGGACCTTACCAGATAGGTCGTCACAGTTCAAATCAGGAAAACTCACGGATATACTGCCTTATTATCAATTATTACGCACGATTTCATAAGAGTATTTTATAGAAATGTCGAGGCGTATGGCATGATTCATCATAATATTGCCAAAACATCGATACATCTATTGTATTGTCGAGGCGAATAACCCACTCCCATGAGAGTGTGATACAAAGTGCTGCCGAGGCGAACGGCCCGATCCCATCATGATGTGCGCACTGCCGTGGGTCGAACGGCATGAACCATAGAGATATCTATTATACTGCCGAGGCGAACAATCCCATCCTATTAGAATAAGAAACGTTGAAGTATCCTTGACCCCACTTACGAATAGAGGTGTGAGTTATAAATTTTAAGGGAAACCCTTTCGATGACAACGCATAACGCGGGAGAAATTCGTAAGAGGAGTACAATTATTTCACGGCTAATCATAAAGCCCGTCGAATCTCTATAATAGCAAGTCTATCACTCTACACAAGTCTAGTCCCAAGTCGCAACGAAAAATAAAGGAATTTAGTAGGCAAGAGACAACTCAAATAGTACAGTTATAGCATGGCGGGAACCTAAGTCTACCCGAACATAACATGAATCTAGCTACATACGAACTCTAGTCACCTTATGTGTACATAGCCCCCGTAACAAGTACCACATAACAAATACATCACCTAGGGGTAGTTTCCCGCTTCACAGAGTTAGACATGAGACTTACCTCCCTCCGAAATTTCATAATTGGCTCCAACGTCACTCAAACACCTCAAACTGATGCATGTCTCTCCAAAACTAGTCAAATAAATGTGCAAATCCATAAATATATACTCTATTACCCATAATTAATCAATTTATAATAATTTCCAACTCCCCTCGAAAAGTTCATAAAGTCAACCCTCAGGTCGACGTGCTCGGATTCCGAAATATTTTGAAGATAATCATTACCCATAACATTACGAACTCAAATATATAATTTATTCCTAATTCCATGTCCAATTTCGTGGTCAAAAATCTAAAAATACTATTTCTAGGTTTTCTTCCAAAAATCCCATAATTTCTACTATTGTTTATGTTTAAATCCATTTATAAGCCTTGATTTAACTCACAAGGTGTAGAAATTACTTACCCAAAGTTTGATGAAAATAATGGCACTCCAAAATTGCCCCAAAGTCGGCTCCCATGGAAGGAATGGGGTAAAAATGAGGCAAATCCCCGAAATATAGCTTCTGCCCAGGTATTTACCCTTCACGATCGCGGAAAATGCTTTGCGATCGCGAAGCACAACTTTTCTCAGCTCAAAATTTTCCTTCGCGATTGCGGAAAACCATTCACGATCGTGAAGAACAAGCTACCCAACTCCTCCAGATAGCCTCTAGTATAATGGTGATAACGTTTTGTACAAAACTCCAAATGACAAATGGTTGCCTTTCTGAAAACTAGACACCAAGGGCTATAACTTTCATTCATGGATCATCTCCAAGTTCCTTATAGATTGCAAGATATAAGCCCCCGAAGTCAGACCACTGACAATAGAAAATCTTTCTAAGCGATCGTGAATTTTCTTCCGCAATCGCGATTCACAAGGCCTGGAACAACACTTTGCTCTTCGCGATCGCGAAGAAGGATGCACCGCATCTTTAAAACAGCAGCTCAAACATGGCGAAATGACCCGTAGCCCATCCGAAACACACTTGAGGCCCTCGGGACCCCGTCCAATCATACCAACCATTCCCAAAACATGATGTAAATTTGTTCGAGGCCTCAAATCACACCAAACAACATCCAAACTACGAATCGACGATCAAAGCACCTATTTCAATTTTCAAACTATTAAACTTCACCGAACGCTTCCGAATTATGCTTAAACATTCCGAAATGATGCCAACTTTACGTGCAAGTCACAAATCACGATACGAACCTATTCCAAGATTCGGAATCCTAAACGGACATCAATAAAATCAAATTTAACTTCAAATTAATCTTAGGAAATTCTAAAACTTTCAAAATGCCAACTTTCCACAATAAGCGCCGAAATGCTTCCGGACCACCCGATACTCAACCCAAAGATACGCCCAAGTGCGAAATCATCATACGAACCTATTGGAATCTTCAAATGCTGATTCCAAGGTCGTTTACTCAAAAGTCAAGCCTTGGTCAACTCTTCCAACTTAAAGCTTCCGAATTGAGAATTTTCTTTCCGAATCAACTCTAAACTTCCCGAAAGTGAACCCCAACCACACATACAAGTCATAATACATGAAGTGAAACTACTCAAGGTCTCAAACAGCCAAACGACGTGCTAGAGCTTAAAACGACCGGTCGGGTCGTTACATAACCCCACGGTCACAGCTTGGTCTAAGCAGTACTAGAAAATAGCCGTCATTATATGCAGCTTATATATGCAATAAGTATTTCAGAGCTAAACGCAAGTGGCTTACGCAAAGTTTTTATATATCTATTACTAAAATCATTGATAATGAAGAATTTTCCATTATTTTTCAATTTTTTGGAATTACAGAACTAGTGAGAATGGAGCCAATTAAGTTGATTAGTAATGTTAATATCAAGAAATAAAGCTCGCAATACGATAAAAATAGAAATAGACTCATAATAAGCTTACAAGTTTATTCACTAGAGCTTAACATATTTTGTAAACGCACATTTCTTCGAGGGTAGAGTGCCCAGGGTGGGATTTATTTTATATTCACATAAAACAGCTTCGGTGAAGAGTTTTTCCCATTCCTTCTTAGTTCTCTCTTTGGCAGCAAAAAGAACCATCATCACCAAGTCCATATTATGTTGTGCTCGAACAGAATCATCCTTTTGCTTCGGATTTTCCACCACTATGTCTATAATTATCACTTTCCCTCCTTTTTCTCTACTTGGAATTGACTCTTTGCATTTCTTTAATATTTTCACACAATCTTCGTCGGCCGGCCAGTTATGGAGAATCCACTGTTTAACCATGAAAAATTCGAGCAGATAGGAATTTAGGGGAGCGAGGAGGGTAACAATTCAAAACTTATTAGAAATTACTACTTGCGAATCCTCACATAATATGATATAGAAAACTAACTTTACGAATGTAACAAAGATGGGCAGGACAACTTAAAGATCTTAAAAATCATTTATAGAACATTTATATTGTCATTTAGCTGTAAGAGAGGCTTTTGTAATGAGAATAAATAGAGATGTATCTAAATAAGAAAGATGTTAGTGTATTCAATTGGAAATTGTGGAGGAACAATATAAGAGTTTAACTATGCACCGAGCGTACATAAAGAACATTTATATTGTGAGTTTACTTTTATCTACTGTAGGAGGTATCTATATCCTAAATCCCATATTTTATGGAGGAATAGGATTACTCAATATTACAAATGCTCTGTTTGGACCTATAATAGTATAATGTTATATACTTAATGATTATCTAACAGTAAATTCTAGTGGCAATATATCTAGTATAGTAAGAGTCTTTTAGTAAGCATTAGAACTCCTAGTATTGGTATCACCTATCTTTTAGTAAGCATTAGAACTCCTAGTATTGGTACCATCTATAACTATTTTCAACTTCCATTGTTATCTATCTTTTGCTAGATGTAATTGAATTGGTAACACCTATAATGATTTTAGGTTTATCTTTTCTTTTAAGACCTTCGATCATCATGTTTTTAAAAACTAAGAACCTGCGCATCTGGAGTTCTACGTTACACGCGTGACTAAATCGTCTCAAGCACCATTCTGTTATTATGTTCTTTATATGTAGTACTTGTACCTTTTGACGAATGCGATTATTTCTATTCATATCTTATCTTGTATGGCTACACTGTTGCGACCAAACACACTCACGCAAGTATACGCGGTCGTCAAGTAATAAAGTGACTAAAAGTCGGATGTCGAACCCACGAGGACTTATGATTAACTATTAACTAAATTAGACTATCCCAATTATCTAAACAAGAATTAAATCTAAAAATATTTTATTCTAAACTAATTAAATAAGAAAAATATAAATAATAAACTTTGAACAGAGAAAGAGCAGATTTTTATGATATCAATGTAATGAAAACGATCTAGGGTTATGGGCTATCTAACAATCCTATTGTATTCTTTAATTGAATTGACCGACTAATTTATCTAGCTTATTGGTTGACAGGGTTAATATTACTCATAAGAATCTGTCGAGTTCTTACTCGCTTATTCAAGCTAACCTAACGCCTATATGTCTATGGAGTTAGAATAAACAAAAACGCATTTATAATTCCTATAAATCAACCAAGCAAGGTAATTAGGTATATGTCTATCCTAACTACGAATCCGTTCCCCGATGCCCGAGTTCAAGAACTTGCCCTACTCAATCCTGTATGCAATATAGAATTCCCACTTTCGAGTTCAATTCTAGATTCGTAGATAATATTCAATTGGTGATCAAGCAATCAAATAATTAAGCGCAAGATTGAATAAATAAACTAATATGATAAATCAAGAAGTCAAAATCAATATCCGAATAACAATAATCATGAAAGAACCACAACCCTAGAACGTGAAGTTTAGCTCCACATAGACATGGTAGCCAAACAACAAATCATATAAAGAAACATAAAAATTACTAAGTTTGGTGGGAGAAAGATGAAACTTGATGAATTCCGGCCTCCACAGCTTTGTCGTGGCTTTTTTCCTCTTCCCAATATGTTAGATGCCCTAAAAGAGGCGTTTTTGGCTTATATATTGCGTACAAAAGTCGTGGGCCAAAGTTCTCCTATTTCTAATCAAAATCAACTTCGGGGATTGATGCTAGGGTGGATACGTCGCATCCACCTCGTCCTCCACTTCTCAGCTTCGCATGCAAGGGTGGATGCTTCGCATCCACCTCGTCCTCCACTTCTCAGCTTCGCATGCTAGGGTGGATGCTTCGCATCCACCTCGTCCTCCACTTCTCAGCTTTGCCCAGGTGCGGATGCTAAGGCGGATGCTATGGGCCGACTTCACTGCTAAGGGTGCACGAAATCTGATCTTTTTCTAGATTGGATGCGACGCATCCAATCTCTCTTCCTCTACCTAGAGCACCTTTTCTTCATATTTTTGCACTCCAAACACCCTAATTCACCACACATAACTCAATTAGTCATAAAACCAATAATTAAACCATGTTGGACATTTTAAAGATCAAATAGCATCAAAAAGTAGTTAAAATATGGGTAAAGTAACATCAACACATATCGAAATATGTCCAACATCACTACCCCACACTTAAACCTTTGTTCGTCCTCGAACAAACCATCACTATAGTAGACGAAACAAAATTAAGCTCTTATCATTCAAAGCACACTACACATATGACCATGGTTATTTGCTACAATTAGGCTCTAGAATATGCATCACATACACTTCCCTTTACTTATGTCATTCTTTAAAAATATTCGAACAAAGACAACATGCTCACAACAATCCTAACCTCAAAAACCGACTCAATGTCACTATGCACTCATGGCTTGAACACCCAACATCATAGAGAAGTCTAATAACGTTACCTATCCCTCGTGAAACCATGTGCCCTCACAACAAGAACAAGAGAGCGAGTTCAATCCACACATTCGAATCTCATGATCAAATATATTTTAATGACTCACATATATCAAAGAAAATCGCTCACTCTCACAAAGAAGTCACATGCATGCAATTGGTACCATAGACTTGCCCTTAATGTAAATCTCTACTAATGTAAGCTCGCTCGATCTAAAATCAATTAGGACTTTTTTATGGTTGTAATGTGGGCTAAGGGACGGGTAGGATATATTTAAGGAATAGTGACTCACCCTCCTAAGCACTTTAATACATCACAAAATTACTTTAAGCGCAAATTCTTCAACACCACTTCAATTTCACAAACAATATCACCCCCAAAACAGTCCCTTTTTCTTTAAGCACTACTTTAGTTCATACCCACTAGCAAGAACAAGACAACAATTTATTCATTTCTATTTTTCTTTCTTTTTTTTTTTTTTCGCTAGTGGTGCTAGTGGTGTAGTATTTTACAAAACAAGTGCATCTTTCTTCCTTTCATTGGTTCCACTCAAAAGTCACCCCACACTTAGTCACTTTTTACTTCTTTTAGCGCTCATCTAACAATTAAAGTGCTTTAAGAGGTAAAAAGATCAAAACAATGTCAATTAAGAATAAAAAGGGTATAGGCTTGTAATGTGGGTACCAAATAAAAGTCAATAGGCTCAAAATGGTTAACTAGAGATAAATTTTATTTGTGATAAGTAATAAGCTCAAAAAGATCAAAGAAAGCCTAAAATTATTTTTCAAACCGAGCATCACCTCAAATTTCGCTTCAACTCACATACCGGGCAAGTTCTAGACATAAGTACAATACATGGACAACACAAAACCTCACCACACATGGCACATGACTCACTAAAAACGATCACATTCCGACTCTCAAGCAATGCAAGTATTCACGGAGCCACGAGATATTAAGTATTAAACACAAGGTGAACATAAGTTATGTAAACGAGACATAGGCGCCACAAAACATGCTATCCAATTTAACAAGGCATCATCAATAAATTCAAATCATACAGAAGATACTACACATGCCAAAGCATAAATATGTTACTATCAAACAAGTCAAGGGCGCCTAGGTTCATCATTCTTGCTCCTTTTATTCCCTAAATTCCTAATCTACTCGGAAAGCAAAAAGCTACCCGGTTCAAACTACATCCCATGAAAAAGAACCGAGGCACAAAGAAAAACCCAAAAACTTGTTGCGGCCAAACGCACACGCAAGTATACGCGGTCGTCAAGTAATAAAGTGACTAAAAGTCGGATGTCGAACCCACGAGGACTTATGATTAACTATTAACTAAATTAGACTATCCTAATTATCTAAACAAGAATTAAACCTAAAAATATTTTATTCTAAACTAATTAAATAAAAAAATATAAATAATAAACTTTGAACAGAGAAAGAGCAGATTTTTATGATATCAATGTAATGAAAACGATCTAGGGTTATGGGCTATCTAATAATCCTATTATATTCTTCAATTGAATTGACCGACTAATTTATCTAGCTTATTGGTTGACAGGGTTAATATTGCTCATAAGAATCTGTCGAGTTCTTACTCGCCTATTCAAGCTAACCTAACGCCTATATGTCTATGGAGTTAGAATCAACAAGAACGCATTTATAATTCCTGTAAATCAACCAAGCAAGGCAATTAGGTATATGTCTATCCTAACCACGAATCCGTTCCCCGATGCCCGAGTTCAAGAACTTGCCCTACTCAATCCTATATGCAATATAGAATTCCCACTTTTGAGTTCAATTCTAGATTCGTAGATAATATTCAATTGGTGATCAAGCAATTAAATAATTAAGTGCAAGATTGAATAAATAAACTAATATGATAAATCAAGAAGTCAAAAATAATATCCGAATAACAATAGTCATGAAAGAACCACAACCCTAGAACGTGAAGTTTAGCTCCATATAGACATGGTAGCCAAACAATAAATCATACAAAGAAACATAAAGATTACTAAGTTTGGTGGGAGAAAGATGGAACTTGATGAATTCCGGCCTCCACAGCTTTGTCGTGGCTTTTTCCCTCTTCCCAATATGTTAGATGCCCTAAAAGAGACGTTTTTGGCTTATATATTGCGTACAAAAGTCGTGGGCCAAAGTTCTCCTATTTCTAATCAAAATCAGCTTCAGGGATTGATGCTAGGGTGGTTGCGTCGCATCCACCTCGTCCTCCACTTCTCAGCTTCGCATGCTAGGGTGGATGCTTCGCATCCACCTCGTCCTCCACTTCTCAGCTTTGCCCAGGTGCGGATGCTAAGGCGGATGCTATGGGCCGACTTCACTGCTAAGGGTGCACGAAATCTGATCTTTTTCTAGATTGGATGCGACGCATCCAATCTCTCTTCCTCTACCTAGAGCACCTTTTCTTCATATTTTTGCACTCCAAACACCCTAATTCACCACACACAACTCAATTAGTCATAAAACCAATAATTAAACCATATTGGGCATTTTAAAGATCAAATAGCATCAAAAAGCGGTTAAAATATGGGTAAAGTAACATCAACACATATCGAAATATGCCCAACATCATACACATCCATCTTAAAATTTATATATTTGTGACAGTCATATCATAATGGTAGAAGTATATTTATAAAACAAGCACATGTCATGTATTAATCATTGATTTTGTATGGACATGCATGACCAGACGTAAGTATTCACGAAAGTATCAACACATGTATCTTGAATAAGATTGCATTAGCATTAGGAATTTTCTCAAACATACTTCCAAGTTCCCACTTCCCTTGAGATCACCTATAACATGAGGGAGATCAAGTACAGAGCACTTTATGGCAGGAAAAGCTTTGGCTATGGCAATTGCCAAAGTGCCAGTGCCACCTCCAACATCCACCAACGATGTCAACCCCTCAAAGACATGTTACACTCCGTAATAAGCACATTGGCAATCAAGCTCGAGTCATTAACCATTGAATCATTGAAGATATCATTTACTCTTGGCTCATCCGCGAAATAGTACCAAAAAGATTTCCCATTATGAGCATTATGAAAAGCAGTGGGGAAATCATTTTCAAAAAAAAGGCGACTAGCTGGGGTAAGAGAATAGTAATCTTTATGTTCATTTAGGAAACCAGAATGAACTAAAGAGCGCATGAGAATTGGCATGAAGGAGATTTTGGAAGGGTTGAGGGGAAGGGCAGCAGAGAGGTCGGAAAGACACATTGACTTACCATGTTTGTATAGGACATCGGAAATGCCTAGTTGAACTGCACATTTTGCTGCTGAAGAGCTTACGAAGTTGTAGATATGTTTCCATGTTTGAGTTTGAGCTTGGAGAGGTTCAGTGTAACCATTCTCATTCATTGCCATTTTCAAGGAACTTGTCTTGATTAGATTTGTCATCTTAAAGAAACCTATAATATGTTCTTATAGGACCAATTTAACTTCTATACACTTCAGGATTCCAATGTAAGCGTTAACTTTAAATTCATACCAGGATCTTGAACATAACAATCTTACATATAATCATTATAGAAAACATACCTGAATCATAAGTCATTATCACGAAGCGAAAGTGTTAATTGGAATTGGTTTCTTGCCCCCTGCCCTAGCTTTCGTTTCCGCCGCCTTTAGTGATGGAAAGGAGGAATAGAATAGGTGGTAACCCTAATTGGTGGGGAGAGGACCAATTGGGCCACACACGTAGAAAAACGTACATTGTCCCACTTGGCCCAATAATCATATAATATTAATATTTAATAATATAAATATTTGTTGCGCATAAACAAATCTCTTCTATAAAGCCCATCATAAATACCATAATACGATAAACTACTAAACGTGAGTTATGGCGGTTATATATATAATATGTCTACATACTCCCTTCCATATACTACAACATTAGCAACTCATCGTATAAAGTCCATAAGCTATAAAACATTATGGTCCACAATAATTTCTCATTGAGACTAATCCTGTAATATCTCAAAACAATAATGTGTACACCATTATGAGAAACAGAAAATCATTAATGTATATCAGAAACATATAAATGAGCTCAGAGTGTCAAAATATCATAAATACATCAGTCATAAATATAGCCAAGACCTATTCTATGTACATGTTGTTTTAATATCTTTGGTTGTAAACCTTTCGTTAACGGATCTGCAATCATGAGATCAGTTCTAATATGCTCAAGTGACACTCTTTGTTTCTGAACTTTCTACTTGACGGTAAAGTACTTTAATTCCATATGTTTGGCACCTTTGGAGTACTTATCGTTCTTGGAAAAGAATACTGCTGCAGAATTATCACAGTAAATGTTTAGCGGCTTGGTAATGGTGTCGACAACCCCAAGTCCTGAAATGAAGTTTCGCAACCATAATGCATGAATTGTGCCTTCAAAACATGCCACAAATTCTACCTTCATCGTGGATGTAGCAATGAAAAACTATTTGGCACTATTCCATGATATTGCTCCTTCAACTAATTGGAACAAATAACCAAACATGGACTTTCTAGTGTCAATACATCCAACGAAATCTGAATACGAGTATCCAACAACTTCCAAATGCTTGGATCTCTTATACATGAGCATGTAATCCTTCGTTCCTTTCAGGTACCTCAAAACATTCTTTGCAACTTTCCAGTGATCACCTCCTGGGTTACTCTGATATCTTCCTAGCATTCCGACCGCAAAACTAATATCCGGTCTTTTGCAAGTCTGAGCATACATCAGACTACCAATAATAGAAGAGTAAGGAATTGATTCCATTTCTCTTTGTTCTACATCATTCTTAGGGCTCTACATGAGACTAAATTTGTCCCCTTTTTTGAATTGGAACAATTCCTGCAGAACAATTGTTCATGTTAAATCTCTCTAGAATTCTTTCGATATAGCCTTTCTAAGACAATCCCAATAATCCTTGTGATCTATCACAAAATATTTCTATTCCTATAACATAGGATGCCTCACCCATATCTTTCATTTCAAAATTCTTAGAGAGAAAATCTTTAGTCTCACGCAATATGTCTAAATCATTCGCAGCAAGTAGAATATCATCAACATATAGGACTAAAAATATAAACTTGCTCTCGATGATCTTTTGGTATATACACTGATCAACGATATTTTTTACAAATCCAAAAGATGTTATGGTATCATTAAACTTTATATACAATTGTTGTGAGGCTTGTTTAAGTCCATATATTGACTTCTTCAGTTTACACACCATTTGACCTTTACCTTTAGTTTCGAAACCCTTTGGTTGGTCCATATAAACTTCTTCCTCGAGGTGTCTATTAAGGAAGGCAATTTTCATATCCATTTGGTGTAACTCTAAATCATAATGAGCCACCAAAGCCAAAATAATTCTTAACGAGTCTTTCTTTGAGACCGGTTAAAAGGTCTCTTTATAATCAATGCCTCCTTTCTGAGTATAACCCTTGGCAACAACTCTGGCTTTATATCATTCAATATTTCCATCTGAATCGCGTTTGGTCTTTGTAATGACCCAACCAGTCATTTTGAATTTTAGAACCCCGTTCCCCTATATAAAACTCTCTGTATGTGCTTTTATTAATTTATGACTTGCGAGGATGGATGATTCGGGATTTGGAAGTGTTTGGGTTGAAATCGGAACACTTGGTTCCTTAGTTTGGCTTTAAAGGCCCAAGTTTGACTTCGATCAACATTCTGAGAAAACGACCCCGGAATCGAGATTTGGCAGTTCCAATAGGTTCGTATGATGATTTTGGACTTGGGCATATGTTCGAATCGGGTTTTGGATAACCCGGGTGCATTTCGGCGCTTAATAGTAACAACTAACTATTTGAAGGTTTAATGTTCTTTAAATTTGGTTTGGAGTAGGTTTTGGAGTAATTGAGGTCCGTTTGGAATTCCGAGCCTGAGAATAGCTCTGTATGGTGATTTAAGACTTGCACGTAAAATTTGGTGTCATTACGAGTAGTTTAAGTATATTTCGGCGCGTTCGGAGTAAGTTTGAAAATTTTGAAAATTCTAAGTTGAATCAATTTGGTTTGAGGTATGATTCTTAGTTTTGATGTTGTTTTACAGTTTTTGAGGGTTCGAGCGAGTATGTTTTATGATTTCAAACTTGTTGGTACGTTTGGACGGGGCCTCGGGTGTTAACCGGATGAGGCTCGGGTCGATTTTGGACCTTGAAGCAGCAGCTGAAGCTCTTGCTGCAACCGCACCTGCGCTTGGCCAGCCGCAGGTGCGAGGCCGCAGGTGTGAGGCCGCAGGTGCGAAGCTTGGCGCGCAGAAGCGGAAATGGGCGCAGATGCGAAGGCCCAAGTCGCAGAAGCGGACACGCGGAAGCGGTCCTGAGGCCGCAGATGCGGAGCTTAGCCAGGCGAGGGAAACTCGCACCTGCGAGGCTTTTTCTGCAGGTGCGGCTAGCCCTCCGTAGGTGCGAAAATATTGTTTGGCAGAATGGGTTAAAAATCGGCGCTCAGCCATTTTTGAGCCCATTTTCTCCATTCTTTGGCGATTTTGGAGCTTTTTGAGAGAGGATTTCAACTAGCAATATGGAAGTAAGTTAATTTTACACACTTTGAGTTAAATACATAGATTATGGATAGATTTTAATCTGTAAATCTTGAAAATCAAGGGTTTAGATGAAAAACCTAGGTTTTGACAAAAATGAGATTTTAACCACGAAAATGATTATGGAATTGGATGGAAGTTGTATATTCGAGTTCTTGAGATTATGGGTAACGATCTTATCCGAAAATTTCTGGAATCTGAGCACGTGGGCCCGGGATGAATTTTAGAAATTTACCATTTTGGATAGGGTAATTTATTTAGTAGTCTAATTTTGATTTTTCGAATATGCATTAATTATTTTATATAACATTTGGATAGTTTTGGAGTTTTCGGCACCGAATTGGGATTTTTACGCGACGTTGTGATCCAGAAGTGGGCTTTAAGGCAAGGTAAGTCTCTTGTCTAACCTTGTAATAGGAAATTTACCTCATAGGTGATTTAAATAAATAATTATTGCTAATTGGGGGCTACGTACGCACAAGGTGACGAGAGAGAGTGCGTAACTACTAATATTGCTAAAGTCCGGGTAGTTTAGGAATCAAATCATGAATTACTTGTGATAATTGTATCCTTATTTAATTAAAGCAATAGAATTATGTTGCAAATTGTTAGAGGAAACGGTAAAAGATTGAAATCTCACATACTTGAAATTTTGTTCAGAATATATATATATCCTCATTCTGGAGGTTATAAGAAAATGTCCTCCTTTCTTGTGGAGTGGGCCGAATGCCTCGGCAGTATAGATGTATCTATCGATCGCGTCGCACGTCCCTCAGCAGTGTTCACGACACTCTGGATCGGGTCGTATGACCTTGGCAAAAATCATGCCTAATAATAATAATTATACGATATCTTGAAATTTTAATTGTTGCTTGTGAAGTTAATTGATAAATTAGAAATTATTGAAATGTAAGAAATTAATTATTTCTAGTTCTTAAGAAACTTATTGTTGTTCATCTAAAAATCAGATTTAATTGAATATAAAATATATTGTAATATTATTGACCCATAGTGAATGTCAAAGTCTACCTCTTGTCACTACTTTTTCGAGATTAGGCTTGATACTTACTAGGTACACGTTATTTTTGTACTCATGCTACGTTTGCTACACTTTTTGTGCAGGACCTGAGACAAGTACTATCGGAGGACCTATCGGTGCACACCCACGTTATCCAGAGGCTTAGTGTTGAGCTGCCTTTCTGAGCCGTTCTGCAGCAACTAGTGCCTCTTCTTGTATTTGTATTTTGTCTATTTTATTTCAGTCAGCAATTAAAATTTTGTATAATCTACTAGATGCTCATACACTTGTGACACCAGGTCTTGGCACACACTAGTAGAATTTTTGGATTTAATTATTTTACTTGGGTTTTAATTTATCTTATTTCTCACATTGTCTTAATTTTTGCAAGTACTCCGAGTTTTATTACTCGGATAATTTTTAAAGAAATGAATATATGTTTAAATCATTAGTTGGCTTGCCTAGCTGGATGTTGGGCGCCATCACGACCTATAGGTGAATTTGGGTCGTGACAACATGGTATCAGAGCACTAGGTTCACTTAGGTCTCACAAGTTATGAGCAAGCCTAATAGAGTCTTGCGGATCTGCACTTATCTTCGAGAGGCTATAGGGTGTTAGGAAAACTACCTTTCCTCATCTCCATCGTGCAAATAATGTAGTACTAAATATCTTTCTCTTATTCTCTCACAGATGGTGAGAATGCACTCTAATGAGGTTCCAAACCAGGGAAGAGCTACTCCCCCTGTTGTTAGAGGTCGAGGCAGAGGCCGAGGGAGGGCTCCAGCCCGTGGTAGGGGACGAGGACATCGCAGGGTTGCTCCAGTTAGGCTACCAGTGGGTCCAGCAGAGGATACTATGATTGGGGAACATGGTGAGGTGCCCGTAGCAGAGCCAGCTCCGGTGTATTTCATGTCTGCACCGGGATTCTAGGAGGTCATGGGCCGTATGTTGTGGTTCATGGACACTATGACTCAAGCCGGTTTATTTCCGACAGACCCAACCACATCTCAGGCGGGCGGGGGAGCACATACCCCTATCGCACAAGCTCATGGGCAGGTAACTGCTGTATAGCAGACCCAGGGTGCACTACCCGTGGGTGGAGTCCAGCCAGTGGTAGCAGCTACACTTGAGCCCAGACCAGCTGTGGTCGCCGAGCCGTAGAAGCTATTGGACCGATGGACTAGAATACATCCTTCTATCTTTGGGGGTGAGCGACATGAGGATCCACATGATTTCATTGATCGGTGCAGGGACAGACTGCACAACATGAGGATATTAGAGTCTCATGTGGTAGAATTTGCTACTTTTCAGCTGGAGGGCAGAGCCCGTAGATGGTGGAAGTCTTATCTTCTTGACAGACCATTAGATTCTCCTCCCATGACTTGGGACCGGTTCACCCGTATTTTCCTGGACAAGTATATTCCACCCTCTAGAGGGAAGAGTTGCGGTTTCAGTTTGAGCAGCTCCAGCAGGGTCAGATGTCAGTGACCGATTATATGGTGAGTTTCTCTAAGTTATCTTGCCATGCACTTATGATACTCCCTACTGAGGTAGAGAAAGTGCGGAGGTTTGTTGCAGGTTTACATACTGGCATTCAGGCCACTATGGCCCGAGAGGTTAAGATGGGGACTTCTTATGTGTTGGTTGTGGAGATAGCCCGGAGGATTGAGGGTGTGTGTCAGCGCAGCCGAGAACAGGTTATGAGGGATAAGCGATTTAGATATTCTGGAGAGTTCAAAGGTTCTCCGTTTGGGGGTAGAGGCCAGTTGGTGAGAGGGCAGTCCAGCAGACCCCCAAATCCAACACCATCGCCTCCTCGGGGTGCCCTACTACGACCTTTTTTCAGTGCTATGCCAGAGAGCTCTTATCGCCCACCAGCTATTCAGCGTTCTTCCAGTGGGTATTTAGGTCCCAGGGTTAGACTTCTAGTCAGCAACCCATCGTACCGAAAAATTGGTGCGGAGATTCTGCCCCAGGCTTCGGGGTTGACCAGTGCAGTAGGGTCAGCAGCCTATGATTAACGCACCAGTTTCTCCACTAGCCGTCTGACCACCCAGAGGTGGAGGGTAGGTGGGTAGGGGTCGTCCTAGAGGTGGAGGACATCCAGTTGGCGCTCCAGCTCGGTTTTATGCATTTCCGGCCAGACCAGATGCAGAGGCCTCATATGCACTGATTACAGGTATTATTTCTGTTTGTGGCAAATATACCTCCGTATTATTTGTTCCAGGATCTACGTATTCATATGTGTCCTCTTTATTTGCTCATTTCCTGGGTGTTTCTCGAGAGTCCTTGAGTACTCCTATTTATGTGTCTACTCCTGTGGGTGATTCTGTTGTTGTGGATCAGATCTATCGGTCCTGTGTTGTTTCATTCTGTGGTTTTGAGACTAGAGCATATCTTCTACAGCTTGATATGACCGACTTTGATATTATACTACGCATGGACTGGCTATCCCCATATCATGTCGTCCTAAATTTCCATGCTAAGACTGTTACTTTGGCAATGCCAAAATTTCCTAGGTTGGAGTGGAAGGGTTCGTCAGTCAGCGCATCTAATCATGTTATTTCCTTTCTAAATGCTCGACATATAGTCGAGAAGGGTTGTTTGGCTTATCTAGCCTATGTTCGGGATACTACTGTAGAGACTTTGGCTATTGATTCGGTGCTTGTAGTTCGAGTGTTTTCCGAAGTATTTCCTTCAGATCTTCCAGGCATGCCACCAGATCGTGATATTGATTTTTTTATTGACTTAGCTCCAGATACCCAGCCTATATCTATCCCGCCGTATCGCATGGCTCCGAAAGAATTAACGTAATTGAAAGAACAACTTTGAGGAGTTATTAGCAAAAGGGTTTGTCATACCAAGTGTATCATCTTTGGGTGCACCGGTGTTATTTGTGAAGAAAAAGGATAGAACTATGCGAATGTGTATTGACTATTGCCAACTGAACAAAGTCACCATTAAGAACAAGTACCCGTTGTCGCGTATTGATGATCTATTTGACCAGTTGCAGGGTGCTAGGGTGTTTTCTAAGATCGACTTGAGGTCGGAGTACCATCATTTGATGATTCGGGATTCACATGTTCCGAAGACTGCTTTCCGGACTGGATATGGTCATTATGAATTTCTGGTGATGTCTTTTGGTTTGACTAACGCCCCGACGGCATTTATGTATGTGATGAAAAGGGTATTCAGGCCATATATTGATTCATTTGTCATTGTCTTCATTGATGATATTTTGATTTACTCGCGCAGTAAGGAAGAGCACGAGCAGCATATGAAAGTGGTGCTTCAGGCACTGCGGGAACAAAATCTATATTTTAAGTTCTCCAAATGTGAGTGTTGGCTAAATTTTGTAGTATTCTAGGGACATACTGTATCGGGCGAGGGCATTAAAGTTGATCCTAAAAGGATTGAGGCAGTTCAGAATTGTCATCGTCCCACTTCAGCGATTGAGATCAGGATTTTCCTAGGTTTAGCAGGTTATTATCATCGGTTTGTGGAGGGCCTTTTATCTATTGCAGCACATTTGACCAAATTAACCCAGAAGGGTGATCCGTTTCGATGGTACGATGATTGTGAGGTGAGCTTTTTGAAGCTCAAGGTAGCATTGACTACTGCACCAGTGTTAGTGTTGCCTTCCGGTTCGAGGACGTATACAGTGTATTATGACGCTTCACGCATTGGTTTGGGTTGTGTATTAATGCAAGATGGGCAAGTTATTGCATATGCTTCACGTCAGCTAAAACCCCACGAGAAGAATTATCCAGTACATGATTTGAAGTTAGCTGCAATTGTTCACGCTTTTAAGATTTGGAGGCATTATCTTTATGGGGTATCTTGTGAAGTTTACACTGATCATCGTAGTTTACAGCATTTGTTCAAGCAGAGGGACCTAAATTTGAGGCAGTGCAGATGTCTTGAGTTACTAAAATATTATGATATTACTATCCTATATTATCCGGGCAAAGAAAATGTAGTTGCAGACGCCTTGAGTAGAAAAGCGGAGAGTATGGGTAGTTTGGTTTTCATTTCAGCAGAGGAGAGGCCATTAGCTTTGGATATTCAGTCCTTGGCTAATAGACTTGTGAGGCTGGATATTTCAGAGCTCAGTCGGGTTCTTGCATGTGTTGTGGCCCAGTCTTCATTATTTGAGCAGATCAAGGCTCACCAGTATGATGATCCACACTTAATGGTTCTTCGAGAAACGATACTACGGGGTGGTGCCAAGGAAGTTACAATTGGCGCGGATGGTGTTCTGCGACTCCAGGATCATTTATGTGTTCCTATTGTGGATGGACTGGGGAAAAATATTCTAGAAGAGGCACACAGTTCTCGGTATTATATACATCTAGGTGCTACGAATATGTAGCGTGACTTGAGGCAGCATTATTGGTGGCAGAGGATGAAAAAGGACATAGTTTAGTATGTAGCTAGGTGTCTAAATTTCCAGCAAGTTAAATATGAGCGTCAGAAGCCTGGTGGACTACTTCAGCAGATGACTATACCGGAGTGGAAATGGGAATGCATTACTATGTACTTTGTAGTTGGGTTATCGCGGACCTTGCGGAAGTTTAATGCAGTTTGGGTCATTGTCGACTGGTTGACCAAGTCGGCACACTTTATTCTGGTTGTTACGTATACTTCGGAGAGGTTAGCTCAGATTTATATTCAGGAGATAGTTCGGTTGCACGGTGTACCAATTTCCATCATATCAGATAGAGCCCTCAGTTTACTTCATATTTCTGGAGACCAGTACAGAGTGAATTGGGGACCCCTGTAGAGCTCAGCACATCCTTTCATCCGCAGACAGATAGGAAATCAGAGCAGACAGTTCAAATTTTGGAGGATAGGCTCTAGGTATGTGTGATTGACTTTGGAGGTCAGTGGGATCGTTTCTTGCCTTTGGCTGAGTTTTCTTATAACAACAGTTACCAATCCAGCATCGAGATGGCTCCATTTGAGGCTTTATATGGTCGGCAATGTCGTTCGCCCATCAGATGGATTAAGCCAGGTGAGGCTAAGTTACATGGTACTTATTTTGTAAAGGATGACTTGGAAAAGGTAAAATTAATTCAGGAGCGATTTCGTACAGCACAGTCCAGGCAGAAAAGTTATGCGGATCAAAAAGCGTGTGATTTATCGTTTATGGTGGGTGAAAAAGTTCTCTTGATTCTTTTTGCCGATGAAGGGAATCATGAGATTTGGGAAGAAGGGCAAGTTGTGCCCAAGGTTTATAGGCCCATTTGAGGTGTTGAGACGAGTTGGGGAGGTTGCTTACGAGCTTGCTTTGCCTCCCAGCCTATCAGGAGTTCATCCGGTTTTCCATGTATCTATGCTCTGGAAGTATCATGCCGACCTATCTCATATGTTAGACTTTAGCACGGTTCAGCTAGATAAGAGCTTGGGTTATGAAGAGGAGCCAGTTGCTATTGTTGATAAATAGGTTCGCCAGTTGAGGTCCAAGAAGATTACTGCAGTAAAAGTACAGTGAAGGGGCGAACCAGTCGAGGAAGCGACTTGGGAGGCCGAGGAGGACATGCGGAGCAAATATCCACACTTATTCAGTACTCCAGGTAAAATTCTAACGTTTGTTTAAGAGGTGGAGAATGTAATGACCCAACCGGTCATTTTGACTTTTAGAACCCCATTCCCCTAAATACAACTCCCCGTATGTGCTTTTATTAATTTATGACTTGCGGGAATGGTTGGTTCGGGATTTGGAAGTGTTCGGATTGAAATCGGAACACTTGGTTCCTTAATTTGGCTTTAAAGGCCCAAGTTTGACTTCGGTCAACATTCTGAGAAAACGACCCCAAAATCGAGATTTGGCAGTTCCAATAGGTTAATATGATGATTTTGGACTTGGGCGTATGTTCGAATCGGGTTTTGGACAAACCGGGAGCGTTTCAACACTTAATAGTAAAAATCAACTATTTGAAGGTTTAATGTTCTTTAAATTTGGTTTGGAGTAGGTTTTGGAGTAATTGAGGTCTGTTTGGAATTTCGAGCTTGAGAATCGCTTCGTATGGTGATTTAAGACTTGCACACAAAATTTGGTGTCATTTTGAGTAGTTTAAGTATGTTTCGGCGCGTTCGGAGTAAGTTTGAAAAAATTGAAAATTCTAAGTTGAATCAATTTGGTTTGAGGTATGATTCTTAGTTTTGATGTTGTTTTACACGTTCCGAGGGTTCGAGCGAGTCCGTTTTATGATTTCAAACTTGTTGGTACGTTCCGGGGGGGAGGGGGGGTCCAGGGGCCTCGGGTTTTAACCGGACGAGGCTTGGATCGAGTTTGGACCTTGGATCAGCATCCGAAGCTTTCAGCTTCTGCTACAACCGCACCTGTGCTTGGCCAGCCACAGGTGCGCATCTTGGCGTGCAGAAGCGGAAATGGGCGCAGATGCGAATACCCAAGTCGCAGAAGCGGACTCGCGGAAGCGTTCCTGAGGCCGCAGATGCGGAGCTTGGCTAAGCGAGGGAAACTCGCACCTGCAAGGCTTTTTCCGCAGATGCGGCTAGCCCTCCGCAGGTGCGAAAATGCTGCTTGGCAGAATGGGTTAAAAATCGGGGCTCAGCCATTTTTGAGCCCATTCTTTCCATTCTTGGGCGAATTTGGAGCTTTTAGAGAGAGGATTTCAACTAGCAACTTGGAGGTAAGTTAATTCTACACACTTTGAGTTAAATACATATATTATGAGTAGATTATAACCTGTAAATCTTGGAAATCAAGAGTTTAGATGAAAAACGTAGGTTTTGACAAAAATGATATTTTAACCACGAAAATGGTTATAGAATTGGATTGAAATTGTATATTTGAGTTCTTGAGATTATGGGTAACGATTTCCTCCAAATATTTCTGGAATTCGGGCACGTGGGCCCGGGGTGAATTTTAGGATTTTACCATTTTGGATAGGGTAATTTATTTAATAGTCAATTT